>NC_041402.2:5136650-5426650 GCF_900747795.2 Erpetoichthys calabaricus | reverse complement strand
TAAAATACGGAATCATGCCGCGTTTGAGAATGAAATTGCGCGTCCCGTTTTGAATCAATACTGGACGGGATTTATCCCGTATTTTTTTTAAAGCAGCGTCTCATGCAAATCATCCCACACGCATTTTATGAAGATGCCTCCTTTCCTACTTTTGATTGGGTAATACTTGATGTCATCATAAGTTTGATTGGTGTTTTTAACTGTCCAGTGAGTAGAGCGTGTCTTTCAACGGAATGAAAAAAAGGCCCACCCGACGACCCACCCATTCCATTTTTATATACATATATATATATATATATATATATATATAGTATATATATATATATATATATATATATATATATATATATATATATATATATATATATGTATATATATGTATGTGTATGTATATATATATATTGTGAAAGGCACTATATAGCGCCGGACCCAGCACAGACTGACGCAAAGGCACGCACTTAAACAGACTTTTATTTTCTCTTCAGCCATGGGGCACGCCTTCCCCATGTCCCAGAGGCCCAACACAGTCCCACAAAGCACTTAACACACTAAAGCACTCTTCTTCTTGACCACCACTCCTCCTCTAGCTTAGTCCTCCTCCTCCCGACTCTGGCTCTCGAGTGGTGGTGGCCGACCCTTTTTATAACCCAGCTGGAAGCATTTCACCATTAGGACCACCTGGTCCTAATTGCACTTCCGGGTGGGGCTGCAGATTTGTCCAGCCAGGCTATTGGAAGGAGACAGCCCCCCCTAGCGGCCACCCCGGGCCTCAACCAAGCTGTGGAGGACTCCATCTCCCATGGAGCCCTGCGTGAGGTTGGGGAATCAGCGTTGGCCAGGGAGGCTGCCACCAAGCGCCCTGGGGGAGGTATTGAGCTGTCCATGGCTTCTCCCCCGGAACATACACAGCAGGGGCGTCACAATATGTGTGTATTTATATTATATATATATATATATATATTGCGCCCTACACAATTATTGGCACCCCTGGTTAAGATGTGTTCTTAGGCTTCTAATAAATTGTTTTTTTTCCCCAAAATAATGAAAGCTCAAACACAAAAAAGAGAAAAATCCAACCTTTAATTGAAGTACGTTTATTCATTGGGGAAAAAAAATCCACATTAACAAATACATTTTTTTACATGAAATTTTGTGTGCTACAGTTATTGGCACCCTTGCTGTTAATATTTCGTACAACCCCCTTTTGCCAACAAGACGGCACTTAATCTTCTCCTATAACATTTCACAAGGTTGGAGAATATAGAGACAGGGATTTTTGACCATTCCTCTTTGCACAGTCTTTCTAGATCGTCCAGAGTCCTGGGTCCTTCCTTATGCACTCTCCTCTTCAGGTCACCCGACAGGTTTTCAATGAGGTTGAGGTCTGGGGACTGAGATGGCCATGGAAGGAGCTTGATTTGGTGTTTTCTGAGCCATTTTTGTGTAGATTTTGCCATATGTTTAGGGTCATTATCCTGTTGGAAGACCGAATGACAACCCATCTTCAGCTTTCTGGCAGAGGCCACCAGATTTTGATTTAAAATGTCCAGGTATTTCAAGGAGTTCATGATGCCATGCACCCTAACAAGGTTCCCAGGTCCTTTGGAAGAGAAACAGCCCTACAAAATCACATACTTTACAGTGGGCATGAGGTGCTTTTCCGCATACTCATTCTTGGATTCACGCCAGACCCACTTAGAATGTTTGTTGCCAAAAAGCTCCATTTTAGTCTCATCTGACCAAAGCACACGGTCCCAGTTGAAGCCCCAGTACCGCTTAGCAAACTCTAGATGTTTATGTGATTGGAGGTGAGGAAAGGCTTTTTCCTTGCATGTCTCCCAAACAGCTTGTTGGCATGGAGATAGCATCTTATGGTTGTCATGGAGACTTTGTGACCCCCCAAGATACCACTCTTTGGTGCAGTTCTCTAACAGTGAGCTTTGGAGAATGCTTTACTTCTCTTACCATCCTCCTCACTGTGCGTGGTGGCAAGATAAACTTGGGTCCTCGTCCAGCCTTGTTTGTCATTGTTCCCGTTGTTTTACTCTTGTTTATTATTCCTCTGACTGTAGATACAGGCAGGTTTAGGCGAGTAGCTATTTTCTTGTAGCCATTATCTGACTTATGAAGGTCGACACACATCTGCCTTACTTGAACGGCTTGTTCTCTTGTCTTTCCCATTTTGAAGAGTGGCTAAGAGCAATAGGACTCTGTGTCACATCATATTTATACCCCACGGACACAGGGAGTCATTAATTACTAATTAAAAGTTCCAATTTAATCTGTCAAATCTGTGAATTTCCCCTTGGGATTAATAAAGTATCTATCTATCTATCTATCTATCTATCTATCTATCTATCTATCTATCTATCTATCTATCTATCTATCTATCTATCTATCTTAATCTGATCAACTTTAAAAACTAAACTAGAAATGACAAAAATACTTCAATTACATTTATTTTATAGGAATTGTTAGGGGTGCCAATAATTGTGGCACACATGATTTCATGTAAAAAATGTATTTCTTAATGTGGGATATTCCTAAATGAATAAATGCTCTTCAATTAAAGGTTGGATTTTTCTATTTTTTTTGTGTTGTGAGCCTATATTTTTTGGGGAAAAAATAATTTATTAGAAACTTAAGAACACATCTCAACCAGGGATGCCAATAATTGTGGAGGGCGCGTGTATATATGTATGTATGTATGTATGTATGTATGTATGTTATGGGGTGCCAAACAGGCAAATACAATGATTTTTTGAATATATAAAGTCAGTGTCGGAATATATAAAGTCAAACCTTGAAAATATAAAGTCAGCGTCGGAATATATAAAGTCATTCCTGAATATATAAATTTAAAGTCAGATTATATTGATATTAATTGAAATGACTCAGGCACATTTTTAGTAAACTCGATGAGTTCCTAATATAATGCAATTAAATAAGTTAACAAAAACTTCTTCAGAATAAATTTATATATATACTGTATGTATATTATATATATATATATATATATATATATATATATATATATATATATATATATATACTATATATATATATATATATATATATAAAAACACTGTTCAGTTAATGTATTCAAAATGATGTATGTGCCTGGCATTTTGAACACTATATTTATTTATTCTTTTCGTATAAGCGCATTTTTGGATGAACCTCACAAGCCCGATCGAGTGGCTTCTGTCGAAGTTTACCTTTCACTAGTACGAGTGAAATGACAAGCACGGAAATTAGAGAATATTTGATGGAACTAGACCATTTTATTTGTGAATTGCCCTAATTTTATATATTCAGGAATGATTTTATATATTCCAACGCGGACTTTATATATTCAAAAATGACTTTATATATTCAGATGCTGACTTTATATAAATCAGGGCTTTGACTTTATATATTGTCTATGAGTGCAATTCCAAAAGCAAACAAAATAACTATAAATGAAGTTAAATGTAAGTAAATGTAATGTATTACAGGTCAGATAGAGAAATTTTAGGTCTGAATCCACAATGAGAGGGTGGAAGCTGCCCTTTATGAAAAGGACCTGAGAGTCGCAGTGGACTGGTCAGTAAGACTACTATAACTACTACTACTGTCAGTATCGGCTCAGATGAAGGCAACAAGCGGGTAACTTTCAGTGTAAGGGGCCGCTGATGTACCGACATGTTGAAAGAGAGACAAATCAAAACTTCACGATGTTTCACTAAGCTTTATTGGAATGGGACATCACAAAAACATTTGGTTCAATAATACAGAAAGATGGGCATACAGTGAAAAAAAATGGATGCCATTCAGTTCTTTGGTATAAAGCCTGATTGAATTCTAGACTATGTTATTGATTTGTTACTGGATTTCCACATCCTTATATAATATGCATCTATCCATCCATCCATTGTCCAAACCCACTTTTCCATAGCTGGGTCATGGGCAAGCTGGAGCCTCAGAAACCATCAAACACTAGGCAGGAAAAATCCTTGGATAGAACACCACTCCATTGCAGGCCGAATACACACACAAACACACACATACAGGGCCAATTTTAGCATCATCAACCCATGTAACCTGTATTTATTTGGACTATGGGAGTAAAACCACACATTAATTTGGAGGGCATGCAAACTCCATGCTGGAAACCCCAAAGACTTGAACTCTAGTCTCCTTCCTGCAAGCAGTACCACTGTGCAACTGTGCCACCCCCATAATATAATATCATATAATGATAAGTGTCTTTGTGTCCATCCAGTGACTGTGTCTCTGTCATTTCAAAAGATCGTGAATCACAAACATTTTTAGTAATCAAAAGCATTGTATTTTTCATTCCAACAGATGGTGTGTCACAAATATTAACACTGTATTTACAACTCTCATACCAAATGGCATATAGCATGCACATATGTATTGCATTTTCCATTTCAACAGATGGTACATCACAAACATTAATCCTTCTTTTACGAATCTCATACCAAATGGCATATTGCATGAACATATGCATTGCATTTTCCATTTCAACAGATGACACATCACAAACATTAACACTTCTTTTAAGAATCTCATACCAAATGACATATAACAGACATTAGCATTGATTTTTTCATTCCAACAGATGGCACATCACAATCATTAAGACTACATATATGCATCCCATATCTGAGACTTATGCATTGCATCTTCCATTCCAACAGATGGCACATTATAAACATTATCGGTGCTTTTACAAACTCCATACCAAATGGCTTTTAACTTTCGCAAATGCATTGCATTTGTCATTCCAACAGATGGCGCATCACAGACATTAACACTGCTTTTACAATTCCCAGAATAAATGAGATTTAACAGAGACATAAGCATTGATTTTGTCATTCCAACAGCTGGTGCATTGCAAGCATTAACACTGCTTTTACGAATCCCATATCGAATGGCCCAGAACAGAGACATATGCATTGCATATTGCACTTCAAATGTTAACGGTGAGGTCTACATTGAATACTTAGATTTCAGCCTGTCTTAGGCGGATAGCACAGCTACTATAATATAAGGTAATAATGTTAACCCATATTATGTTCACATCCGCTTAGCCTTACTAAATGCAGTGACCCTCAATATAGCAGGAATTTAGGATGTTAAAAGCCTCAGGACATTATTTTGACTAAACACTAAGTCCAACTCCCCTGTCCCACCTCACTGTTCTTGTTGGTCTCAGGCATTCCTAAAACAGCCATATAAGGCTAAGAAGTCCCATAAGCAGACATGCACAAGTCACAAGATGGCTTGTGGTTGGAACACCACGATTGCACAGGTCTGTGTCACAGCAGTGGATCTTCACGCCTGGCAGCTCCTGTTGGTGACAATGGCGGGATGTGGCACAGCCGCTAGTGAAGGTAATGCCCAAAGCAGCTAGAAACAAAAATGGAAAGAAAAGTCACAAGTGGGAGAAGAACGAATCAAGGAGTACACAAGGAGGAAAGAAACAAATGCAGTGATGACACAAGAATGAAATGAAAGAGTAAAGCTGCGATTAGTGCAGAGTTTACCTGAGCTCTGCCTGAAAAGAGGACAGAAGCCTTCAGAGTGGGACAATAGCTGGAACAGCTGCCTCACAGCTACAAGAGCGAGCAGGGCTCCTTCATGGCCTGAGTGAGCTCATGAAGTGTCAGATAACGTGCAGTCAGGGCCACACTGCTTCAGACAAACAAAGTCTGCCAAAAAATTAATGTGACTGACTGAAAACATACAAGAAGCTTCATTGATGTACTTGTGGACTTCACAGAGTGGGAGGCTGGCATGTGTTAGAGAGCCAGATGGTAGGGGAATCTGTGTGGGCGGTTTACACATACCAGATAGAATACCACACGAAGAGGTCATCAACTGGGGATGAACTCAATAAGAAGAATAGTTCCCTTAAGCCACTAGGGAGCAGCAACATAATCCCAGCATAGTAGTTAAGGTACCCCAAAGGCACCTGGGAATTGTAGTTTGTGTGGTAGTGGAGGTAAACCAGATGTGCGTCTCAGCAGGTTGGACTGGCGCCGGAGGTATTATTATTATTATGATGCTATTAAGATGGCCCTGGTCTTCAGCGACAGACTACTGTCACCGTCCTGCTCCACTGACAGACTGAGGAGATCGTTCCTCCGCCACACTATGTGACTCTTCAGTTCCACCCGGGGGGGGTAAACGTTAATATTATGCAAAGTTATCGTCTGTTATACCTGCATTGTTATCACTCTTTAATTTAATATTGTTATTATCAGTATGTTGCTGCTGGAGTATGTGAATTTCCCCTTGGGATTAATAAAGTATCTATCTATCTATCTATCTATCTATCTATCTATCTATCTATCTATCTATCTATCTATCTATCTATCTATTATATAGTGCCTTTCCTATCTATCTATCTATCTATCTATCTATCTATCTATCCATCCATTTTCCAACCCGCTGAATCCAAACACAGGGTCACGGGGGTCTGCTGGAGCCAATCCCAGCCAACACAGGGCACAAGGCAGGGAACCAATCCCGGGCAGGGTGCCAACCCACCGCAGGACACACACAAACACACCCCACACACCAAGCACACCACTAGGGCCAATTTAGAATCGCCAATCCACCTAACCTGCATGTCTTTGGACTGTGGGAGGAAACCGGAGCGCCTGGAGGAAACCCACGCAGACACGGGGAGAACACACAAACTCCACGCAGGGAGGACCCGGGAAGCGAACCCGGGTCTCCTAACTGCGAGGCAGCAGCGCTACCCACTGCGCCACCGTGCCGCCCTCTATCTATCTATCTATCTATCTATGATATAGTGCCTTTCACATCTATCTATCTATCTATGATATAGTGCCTTTCACATCTATCTATCTTTTAATGACTTTCACTACCTCAGTCAGGCAAACACAGAGTCGGGTGAGGAGCTGAGGTAGGGAGGAAGAGGAGGCCAATGCAGTGAAAAAAGGAGAAGTCCAGGAAGTAGGAAGGAGTGTACTTTGTTAATAAAGAGGGAGGTAGTTATCCCTGGGGGGTTTAGATTGGCCCCTGAGAGGCATACTGTTTGTAGGTTTGGTTATTTTGTCTACACTTTGTGTTGTATGTCGATTCTCCCATTTTACCCCCATGTTCATTTGATTTTTGTATAAACGAACTACCGTTTGGTTTTCAGGTGTCTTTGGAGTTGAAGGTATGCTCTCTGGTTTTTGTCACAAAATGTAATCATTTTTATAATAAATGTTTTCTTTATTCTTGGTGTTATTTTCATAAATGGTTCTTGTAATCTTCTTCTTTTGGCTGCTCCCGTTAGGGGTCGCCACAGCAGATCATCTTTTTCCATCTCTTCCTTTGCTCGTCATCTTGCTCTGTCACACCCGTCACCTGCATGTCCTCTCTCATCACCTTCTCTTGGGCCTTCCTCTTCTCCTCTTGCCTGGCAGCTCTATCCTTAGCATCCTTCTCCCATTATACCCAGCATCTCTCCTCTGCACACGTCCAAACCAACGCAATCTCGCCTCTCTGTCTCCAAACCGTCCAACCTGAGCTGACCCTCTAATGTCCTCATTTCTAATCCTGTCCATCCTCATCACACTCAATGCAAATCTCAGCATCTTTAACTCTGCCACCATCTCCAGCCCATATTACATAGCTGATCTCACTACCGTCCTGTAGACCTTCCCTTTCGCTCTTGCTGGTGTCACCAATCACTCCTGACACTCTTCTCCACCCTGCCTGCACTCTCTTCTTCACCTCTCTTCCACAATCCCCATTACTCTGTACTTTTGTTCCCAAGTCTTTAAACTCATCCACCTTCGCTAACTCTACTCCCTGTATCCTCACCATTCCACTGACCTCTCTCTCATTCACACACATGTATTCTGTCTTGGTGGTCCTATTGACCTTCATTCCTCTCCTCTCATATCTCCACCTCTCCAGGGTCTCCTCAACCTGCTCCCTACTCTCGCTACAGATCACAATGTCATCAGCAAACATCACAGTCCATGGGGACCGCCTGTCTAATCTCGTCTGTCAATCTGTCCATCACCATTGCAAATAAGAAAGGGCTCAGAGCCGATCCCTGATGTAATCCCACCGCCGTCACTCCTACCACAGACCTCACCACGGTCACACTTCCCTTGCACATATCCTGTACAACTCTTACGTACTTCTCTGTCACTCCCAACTTCCTCATTCAATACCACAACTCCTCTCGAGGCACCCTGTATTTTAGGATGGTTCCTGTAATACACTTTGTTAATTACAAAACTTCTCACATTATCATTATTTTGGATTTTGAGCCTAATGAGTCAGGATTCAAGGAGGGACAGTCCACCGATATAGCACTACTTACTGTCGTCGGCACGTTAGAGCTGGCTAGACCGATCGACATTAATATTTTCACGTAGCTGATGCTGTTATGGGCGGCACGGTGGCGCAGTGGGTAGCGCTGCTGCCTCGCAGTTGGGAGATCTGGGGACCTGGGTTCGATTCCCGGGTCCTCCCTGCGTGGAGTTTGCATGTTCTCCCCGTGTCTGCGTGGGTTTCCTCCAGGCGCTCCGGTTTCCTCCCACAGTCCAAAGACATGCAGGTTAGGTGGATTGGCGATTCTAAATTGGCCCTAGTGTGTGCTTGGTGTGTGGGTGTGTTTGTGTGTGTCCTGCGGTGGGTTGGCACCCTGCCCAGGATTGTTTCCTGCCTTGTGCCCTGTGTTGGCTGGGATTGGCTCCAGCAGACCCCCGTGACCCTGTGTTTGGATTCAGCGGGTTGGAAAATGGATGGATGGATGACGCTGTTATCCAAGGTCACTTACACTTGGTTCCATTTCTTTTGTTTTTTCCATTCAGAGCACTTGCTCAGGGTCACACAGTGGGATTTGAACCCACATGTTAGGGGTTTGAAGTCCAAAGCCTTAACCAGTACACCACACTGTCTGCCCAAACCAGTCCTGCTAGATCTCTCCTCTGCTTTCGACACGGTCGACCACCAGAGCCTCCTGCTAGGCAAACTGGCATTGTTAAAGTGGTCCTATTGTGTGTGTGTGTGTGTGTGTGTGTGTGTGTGTGTGTGTGCGTGTGCGTGTGCGTGTGCGCGCTGCCAACCGGTTCAGGGATTGTTCCTGCCTGGCACTTGATGCTTTCTGGGATAGACTCCAGTTGCCCCGTGACCTTGCCCTGCATAAGTTAGTTAGAAAGATGGATGGATGGTTGAAGTAACGTTTTTCAGTTCTTGTCACTTGATTGTATCCTACACACTTGCTCAACATGCTTTCTCAGCCAAGCACCCATGTTCTTATCTATCCTGCAGCAGGAGGCCATATCCCCATAATGAAAAAATATAAGCAATCATAAGTGTGAGGTTTTCAGTTATTAATGTCTAATAATAATAATAATACTTTTTATTTATATAGCGTCTTTCCCATGCTCCAGGTGCTTAGTTGTCTACAGAAAAGAGAGCGCAATTCACATCTGGGCATCACCATTCAATATCACTAATGGTGGTCAGCGATTATTTTCTGGGGTGAATCCACACCCCTGCAGCTGAAAGGCCACCACGGAGGATGACCAGCAGCAAAGTGACCCACCCTGCCAGTCTCCTTAAAAATGGCTGAATATCACAATGATGACATGGATATGCTGTTCTGCTGTTTTGCTGTGTGCGTTGTAATGGATGGCACACAAGGGCTGGCATCCCAGCCAGGACTGAACAGGGACCCTTACCCTAGCTGGGAAGCCAGTGAGATGGGGAGTGATGATGGATGAATGTTTTCTCCCCCAATAGACTAGGTGTCAGCATCCCAGGGTTTGGATTCCTAAACTAACAACTGCAGGGCATGCTGGGATCTGTAGTCCCATAGAGTAACCCTGTAGGGTTCTGTAGAGGCTGCCAAGGTGGAGCTGCCAGGATTCACAGTCCCTACTTTCAGGGACTTCCCTTTGACCCCAAAGTGCCCTAGCACCCTAATGCCCTAGCACCGGAAGTCATAGATAAAAGAAGCCGCTCGATTTTACCCAGGCGAGTCGGGGTTGGGAGAGGAGATAAATAAGAAAGAGTTTTCTGTGCTTTGCTGTATTTGGATCAGAAGAAGGCCTGGGGTGTTCCCAATCTGCAGTGGTCAGTACCTGCCGAAAGAGGTCCAAGGATGGACAACCAATGAGCCGGTAACCACGTCATGGGTCATCCAAGGCTTATCGATGTACATGGGGAGCGAAGGCTAACCAGTCTGGTGTGATCCCACAGGTCAGGTCAGGTTGGAGAGTATCCACTGGTACAGCACGTTGCTGCACCCACCACATGATGGAACAGCTCGGGATCCTGATTGGTAACCCCCTAGGCAGACACGTGGTACAGTCCCACCATCCGGAAATGACCATCTACCAGCTGCAGCCAAGTGTTATTTGGGCATCCCTTTGGCCTCAACAGTGAGGATCCTGCAAGCTAGATCACCCTCGGGTAATCACACCACATGGTCATAGTGCCATAATTGCTCCCTCACCATGCAGGTCATGTTTCTCATTCAGGACTCCGTGAGCAACACAAAGTCAAACCAGTGGCACCCAAGGGTTCTCCAAACAGACACAGGAGTACAGTCTTCATCTCAGGTCACTAGGTAGCATCCACGTCTCACAAACAGGGAGCACCAGGACTCTGAAGACGTGGACCTTCGTCCTTTTGCAAAAATATTGGTGGCACAAATTGCTTAAAAACTTAATGCTGGCCATCAGAAAAAGGCACAGAACACACAGTGCACCACAACTTGACCGGTTAAAGTGCCCATGCTGATCCCTGTCCACCACCCTGGGCTGTGTGTGTCATATCTGGACAATGGAGTAATGGAGGAAGGTGGCCTGGTCGGATGGCTCACGCTTTCCTTGTTCCCTCCGTATGTTAACGACGTGCTGATAATGCCCAAGAATTATTGTGAGCGATGAAATACCATGAAATGAGAAATGAAAAATCCAAGACACGGTCGAAGACAGGCAAGGGTCAAAAGTGTGAGACCAAACAGGTAACCAGGGACCAGGGGTATGACATTAGTCAGGGGTCACAGTCACCATGGAGTTGAAACCAAAAGAAGAGACCTACCGCTAGGGCCTACCTATCGCTAAGTGAAATTATGTCGGTGAATGAAGCAAAATAAACGTGACGTCTTATTTGTATGTCACGTCCAGGAACATAACAGCCCTGGCTGACATGATCACCTGATAAAAGAAAACAAGATATTACCCAAAAATAACCTTCCTAATAACTAGGCAACACGCGAAGATGGTTCATAAAGGGGAACCTGAACATTTCCATTCTAGACACACATTCTCTTGTTTTCAGGATTGAACTTCCATTAAGTGGTGGTCTTCAACCAGAATGCAAAGTTGTGGGTGGAAGTTGTGAGTATTTGATAATCTCCTTGTTTCTCGGCATACATTTCTCTATACTTATCGTTCTTGCTTTGTGTATCATGGAGTGTGTGCGTCATGTCGATCAGCCAGCTGCTCACAGGTCAGTATGCAGAGGTGCCTGTTTGTGTTTGTCATGCATACCTGATGCTCAGAACGTTGCTGATGTTGTTGCTGTTATTTTTCTTCTTCCTGTGAGCAGCCTCAGCAATGTGCTTGATGGTCAGCAGATGTCTCCGCTGTTCTTTCCCTTTCTGCCATACTACCATCTTAAGAAGTTTGCCATAAGAAAGATGCAAACCCCAGTAATTTTGAGGATGTTGCCCACAAAGCCCAATGTTTTTGCATCACTAGTGGTTATCACGTCACCATCTTTTGACATGACCGAGGCTCTAGCATCAGTAGGCAGGCTGGGAGCATATGCGGATTACAGCATGTCACCGCACCCACCACATGACAAAATGGTTCAGGATCCTGGATGGCAACTCCCTAAGGAGACAGTCCCACCTTCCAGAAATGAGCATCTATCTGCCGCAGCGAGGTGTTACATAGGAATTATGTAGTGAGGCCTCATCTGGAGTCCTGTGTGCAGTTTTAGTTTTCAGGCTACAAAAAGGACATAGCAGCACTAGAGAATGTCCAGAGAAGAGTGATGAGGCTGGTTACAGGGGAGTTATAGGGGATGAGTTATGAGGGAAGATTAACAGTTTAAGCAAAAGAAGCAAAAGAAGATGAAGTGGTGACCTGATTGAAGTGTTTAAAATGATGAAGTGAATTAGTCCAGTGGATCGAGACTTGTTATTTTAAAATGAGTTCATCAAGAACATGGGGACACAGTTGGAAACTTGTGAAGGGTAAATGTCACACAAACATTAGGAAGTTTTTCTTTACACAAAGAACAACAGACGCTTGGAATAAGCGACCAAGTAGTGTGATAGACAGTAAGACATTGGGGACTTTCAAAACTCGGCTTGATGTTTTTTTGGAAGAAATAAGTGGATAGTACTGGCAAGCTTTGTTGGGCTGAATGGCCTGTTCTCGTCCAGAGTGTTCTAATCCTTAGCATTTTATATACACTGACCGGCCACTTTATTACATTAACCTTGCTAGTCCCAGGTTGGACCCCCTTTTTGCCTTCAGAATTGCCCTAATTCTTCATTTCACAGATTCAACAAGGTGTTGGAAACATTTCTCAGGGATTTTGGTCCACCTTGACATGATAGCATCACACAGTTACTTTAGATTTGTCGGCTGCACATCCACAATGTGAATCTCCTGTCCCACCACATCCCAAAGGTGCTCTATTAGATTGAGATCTGGTGACTGTGGAGACCATTTCAGTCCAGTGAACTCCATGTCATGTTCAGTAAACCAGTTGAACATGATCTGAGCTGTGTGACATGGCGCGTTATCCTGCTGGAAGGAGCCATCAGAAGATGGCGGTCATAAAGGGATGGACATGGTCAGTAACAATATTCAGGTAGGCTGTGGCTTTTAAACAATGCAGAATTGGTACTAAGGGGCCCAAAATGGCGCAGCGGTAGGACTGCCTTGCAGTCAGGAGACCAGGGTTCGCTTCCCGTGTTCTCCCTGCATGAAATTGTTTATGGGTGGAGTGGTGGCTCTGAGGCTAAGGATTTGTGCTGGTATCCAGAAGGTTGCCAGTTTGAATCCCTGTCACTGCCAAAAGAGATCCTACTGTGCTGGGCCCTTGAGCAAGACCCTTAACCTGTAATTGCTCCAGGGGTGCTGTACAATGGCTGACCCTGCGCTCTGACTCCAAGGGGTATGTGAAAACTAACAAATTCCTAATACAAGAAAATGTATAAGGTGAAATAAAGAACAAACTAAAAAAAAAGTGTGCCAAGGAAATATCCCCACACCTTTACAGCACCACCAGCAGCCTGAACTGTTGGTCCAAGGCAGGATGGATCCAAACTTTCATGTTGTTGACCCAACTATTCGAATGTCGCAGCAGAAACTGAGACTCGTCAGGCCAGACGATTTTCTATTGATTGACCAGTTTTGGTGAGCCCGTGTGAATTGTAGCCTCAGTTGCTTGTTCTTACCTGACAGGAGTGGCACCCGTTGTGGTCTCCTGCTGCTGTAAAATGCTTCAGTTGCCTCACATTTTTATGCAATCGTTTTGTTCACCCCACTGAATTAAAGCTGAAAGTCTGCACTTCAACTGCATCTGAGTTGTTTCATTTAAAATTCATTGTGGTAATGTACAGAACCAAAATGAGAAAAAAGTTCTCTGTGCAGATATTTATGGAACTAACTATATAATTAATTTGATTTGATTTGTTGTTGAAGGTCCTTTAATGTACATAATAGAAAAATGTAATCCTTGTCTTGTGGTTTACTCCTCAAACATCCATCCCCATATCTGACTATACGAGAAAGTCAAGGGGGGGGACCAGTGGCGGGCGGAGGGGGCGGTCCGCCCTGGGCGGCACATTTTTAGGGGCGGCATTATTGGCCAATAGGCTCAGAATACTTCACGTGTAAGCAGCAGGGTTCAGAAAAATATCACTCATGAATGAAAAAAAGTCAAATTCTCTGATTTTCATCCACTAATGCTTCAAAAATCATTTTCAGACGGTCCTTCTGTGACGGCATCAGACACGGCAGTTGAAATTTATGAGGCAATAACAAAAATAAACAGAAACATTACACGAATAATTTCTAGGAAGATAAACAACTAATTCACAATGTATAATTTCATTTCATTAACAATCCGAAAGTATTCTTGCTCATCACCACCTATGACTTGTACACCACACCGGTTCTGGTTTTCGCAGCGTAATTATATTAAACTAATAATTAGAACACGGCTTATCAGTGCGTCTGTACTATATTCTTGTCTAGTTGATGCTTATAAATAATTATATGTGAAAAAAATATTGCTGTTTCTCTATATATAAATAAATCTATGCAAAATCCTGGAGGTGGGGCTCGACGGCGAGCGCCTGGTGGCCGGGCTTGCACCCATGGGGCTCGGCCGGGCACAGCCCGAAGAGGCAACGTGGGTCCCCCTTCCCATGGGCTCACCACCTATGGGAGGGGCCAAGGAGGTCGGGTGCAGTGTGAGTTGGGTGGTGGCCGAAGGCGGGGACCTTGGCGGTCTGATCCTCGGCTACAGAAACTGGCTCTTGGGACGTGGAATGTCACCTCTCTGAAGGGGAAGGAGCCTGAGCTTGTGCGTGAGGTTGAGAGGTTCCGGCTAGATATAGTCGGACTCACCTCGACGCACAGCTTGGACTCTGGAACCAATCTCCTTGAGAGGGGCTGGACTCTCTACCACTCTGGAGTTGCCCCCGGTGAGAGACGCCGAGCGGGTGTGGGTATACTTATTGCCCTCCCGACTTGGAGCCTGTACATTTGGGTTTACCCCAGTAGACGAGAGGGTAGCCTCCCTTCGCCTTCAGGTGGGGGGACGGGTCCTAACTGTTGTTTGTGTGTATGCACCTAACAGCAGTTCAGAGTACCCACCCTTTTTGGAGTCCCTGGAGGGGGTGCTAGAGGGCATACCTTCTGGGGACTCCCTCGTTCTGCTGGGAGACTTCAATGCTCACGTGGGCAATGACAGTGAGACCTGGAAGGGCGTGATTGGGAGGAATGGCCCCCCCGATCTGAACCCGAGCGGTGTTTTGTTATTGGACTTCTGTGCCCGTCACGGATTGTCCATAACGAACACCATGTTCAAGCATAGGGGTGTTCATATGTGCACTTGGCACCAGGACACCCTAGGCCTCAGTTCGATGATCGACTTTGTGGTCGTGTCGTCGGACTTGTGGCCACATGTCTTGGACACTCGGGTGAAGAGAGGGGCGGAGCTGTCAACTGGTCACCACCTGGTGGTGAGTTGGCTTCGATGGTGGGGGAGGATGCTGGTCAGGCCTGGTAGGCCCAAACGTGTTGTGAGGGTCTGCTGGGAACGTCTGGCAGAGCCCCCTGTCAGAAGTAGCTTCAAACTCCCACCTCCGGCAGAACTTCGACCATGTCCCGAGGGAGACGGGGACATTGAGTCCAAATGGGCCATGTTCCGTGCCTCTATTGTTGAGGCGGCTGACCGGAGCTGTGGCCGTAAGATGGTCGGTGCCTGTCATGGCGGCAATCCCCGAACCCGTTGGTGGACACCGGCGGTGAGGGATGCCGTCAAGCTGAAGAAGGAGTCCTACAGGACCCTTTGGTCCTGTGGGACTCTGGAGGCAGCTGATAGGTACCAGCAGGCCAAGCAGAATGCAGCTTCAGTGGTTGCTGAGGCAAAAACTCGGGCGTGGGAGGAGTTT
The DNA here is from genome assembly GCF_900747795.2 of Erpetoichthys calabaricus. Lineage (NCBI taxonomy): Eukaryota > Metazoa > Chordata > Cladistia > Polypteriformes > Polypteridae > Erpetoichthys > Erpetoichthys calabaricus. The sequence continues at coordinate 5,410,956 of NC_041402.2, read as the reverse complement.
GGGGAGGCCATGGAAAACGACTTTCGGACGGCTTCGAGGAGATTCTGGTCCACCGTCCGGCGTCTCAGGAGGGGGAAGCAGTGCAGTGTCAACACTGTATATGGTGGGGATGGTGCACTGCTGACCTCGACTCGGGACGTTGTGGGTCGGTGGGGGGAGTACTTCGAAGACCTCCTCAATCCCATTAACATGCCTTCCAATGAGGAAGCAGAGCCTGGGGACTCGGAGGTGGGCTCCCCCATCTCTGGGACTGAGGCCACCGAGGTGGTCAAAAAACTCCTTGGTGGCAGGGCCCCGGGGGTGGATGAGATACGCCCGGAGTTCCTCAAGGCTCTGGATGTTGTAGGACTGTCTTGGTTGACACGTCTCTACAACATCGCATGGACATCAGGGACAGTGCCTCTGGATTGGCAGACCGGGGTGGTGGTCCCCCTCTTTAAGAAAGGGGACCAGAGGGTGTGTTCCAACTACAGAGGGATCACACTCCTCAGCCTCCCTGGAAAAGTCTATTCGGGGGTTCTGGACAGGAGGGTCCGTCGGATAGTCGAGCCTCGGATTCAGGAGGAACAGTGTGGTTTTCGTCCTGGTCGCGGAACAGTGGACCAGCTCTACACCCTTAGCAGAGTCCTGGAGGGTGCATGGGAGTTTGCCCAACCAGTCTACATGTGTTTTGTGGACTTGGAAAAGGCGTTCGACCGTGTCCCTCGGGGAATCCTGTGGGGGGTACTCCGAGAGTATGGGGTACCGGCCCCCCTGATAAGGGCTGTTCAGTCCCTGTACGATCGGTGCCAGAGCTTGGTCCGCATTGCCGGCAGTAAGTCGAACCCATTTCCAGTGAGAGTTGGACTCCGCCAGGGCTGCCCTTTGTCACCGATTCTGTTCATAACTTTTATGGACAGAATTTCTAGGCGCAGCCAGGGCGTTGAGGGGGTCCGGTTTGGTGGACTCAGGATTGGGTCACTGCTTTTTGCAAATGATGTTGTCCTGTTTGCTTCATCAGGCCGTGATCTTCAGCTCTCTCTGAATCGGTTCGCAGCTGAGTGTGAAGCGGCTGGGATGGGAATCGGCACCTCCAAATCTGAGACCATGGTCCTCAGCCGGAAAAGGGTGGAGTGCCCTCTCAGGGTTGGTAGTGAGATCCTGCCTCAAGTGGAGGAGTTCAAGTATCTCGGGGTCTTGTTCACGAGTGAGGGAAGAATGGAGTGTGAGATCGACAGGCGGATCGGTGCGGCATCCGCAGTAATGTGGGCTCTGCATCGGTCTGTCGTGGTGAAAAAGGAGCTGAGCCGCAAGGCGAAGCTCTCAATTTATCAGTCGATCTATGTTCCTACCCTCACCTATGGTCATGAGCTATGGGTAGTGACCGAAAGAACGAGATCGCGAATACAAGCGACTGAAATGAGTTTCCTCTGCAGGGTGTCTGGGCTTTCCCTTAAAGATAGGGTGAGAAGCTCAGAGTAGAGCCGCTGCTCCTCCGCATCGAGAGGAGTCAGATGAGGTGGCTTGGGCATCTGATCAGGATGCCTCCTGGACGCCTCCCTGGTGAGGTGTTCCGGGCACGTCCAACCGGGAGGAGGCCCCGGGGAAGACCCAGGACACGCTGGAGGGACTATGTCTCTCGACTGGCCTGGGAACACCTCGGGATTCTCCTGGAAGAGCTAGAAGAAGTGGCCGGGGAGAGGGAAGTCTGGGCATCTCTGCTCAAGCTGCTGCCCCCGCGACCCGACCTCGGATAAGCGGAAGAGGATGGATGGATCTATGCAAAATGTATCTTAATTTTTCTCAATACGTCATTTTAATTTTCTATTTAAATAAGTTAACATATTCAGATACGTTGGAGGGCAGTAAATTGAAGCCCCGCCCCACCCAGAGTGGCGCAAACTCGAGCTATGCCACTGGGGGGGACCACTCCCGTTTTTTTCAGACCATTCACTGCGAACCCCTAGAGATGGCTGTGTGTGAAAATCCAAGAAGATCAGCAGTTTCTGAAATTAGATAGATAGATAGATAGACATGAAAGGCACTATATGATAGATAGATAGATAGATAGATAGATAGATAGATAGATAGATAGACAGACATGAAAGGCACTATATGATAGATAGATAGATAGATAGATAGATAGATAGATAGATAGATAGATAGATAGATAGATAGATAGATAGATAGATAGATAGATAGATAGATAGATAGATAGATAGATACTTTATTAATCCCAAGAGGAAATTCACATAATAACTAAATAACTAAATTACTCGGAGCAGCCCGTCTGGCACCATCACCCATGCCACCACTTTCAATGTCACTCCAATCACCTTTCTTCTCCATTCTGATGCCCAGTTTGAACTTCAGTAGGTCATCTTGACGAGGTCTACAGGCTGCTGCCATGTGATTGGCAGATTAGACATTTGTGTTAATATGCAGTTAAATATCCTTCCATCCATCCCATCCTTTATCCAACCTGTTATATCCTAATACAGGGTCATGGGGGTCTGCTGGAGCCAATCCCAGTCCTGCCCAAATCTCGGGCAGGGCGCCAGCCCACCACAGGACACACACACACACACACACACCAAGCACACACACTAGGGACAATTCAGGATCGCTAATGCACCTAACCTGCATGTCTTTGGCACGTGGGAGGAAACCCACACAGACATGGGGAGAACATGCAAACTCCATGCAGGGAGGACTCAGGAAGCGAACACCCAGGTCTCCTTACTGTGAGGAAGCAGCGCTACTCACTGCACCATCGTGCCACCCTGCAGTTAAACAGGTGTACCTAATAAAGTGGCCTGGGCATTTATATAGATAATCAACAGGAACCGATGCCCTTGAGATTCAAAACCCAACATAACATAACCCCACACATATAACTGTGTCTATTGTGACACCATGTGATACACACCCAACTTCTAATTGTTTTACAATTAGCTCCTACAAATTACGGTGGCTTAAATGAGTGTTGCCGTGACTTACTGCTTTCTGTCTTGAGGCAGAACCTGTGTTTGAATCCCTTGTCTGAGCTGGAGCAAGTGACCACCTCCGGATTTGAGCAGCCAACATCAATGTAACGCTTTCCCACAAGGACGTTGCAAGCATAGCACTGGAGTCCACAAGCTAAAGAAAGAAAGAAAGAAATAGACAATCTGGTTTTACTTGTTCGTCCTCTAGAACTGTGGTCCCCAACCTTTTTGACAGCAAGGACCACTTTATTAGATGCAAATTTTTCCACGGACTGGTCGGTGGTGGTGGGGTTGGGTGGGGGGGGGGGGGGAGTTAAGGGGGGGGGGGGCAAAAACATCAAAAAAAAAAACAGTACGAGGAAAGTTCGAAGAAAGAATTTTTTTTACAATGTTTCTGTTTGGGGATCGTTGTGTAGCCTAAATGTGTACAACTGAGCTGCGGCCACAGATCTAACTGCTCTGTGGATGATTCATTCAAGCATTTCAAGGTCACCTCGTTGTAATGAAAGCATCTGCTGAATGTACTTCGTAGTAACGAGATTTCTATAGTCTCGTGTCATATTGGGAAACTGTCGGGACCGTAACAATACTTTGTTGTAATACTCACTCACCTCGGTGTCTCTCCTCTCTCTGGGCCGCTGCAAAGCCCCGCCAGCCAAGCGTTCTGAAAAGTCTGAGCGAGTCTCCGTTGCCGGCAGTTCTCTCGCGGCCCGGCTGTCAGACGGCTGCGGCCCGGTAGTGGGTCGCGGACCGGTGGTTGGGGACCCCTGCTCTAGAACAGGGGTGTCCAAACTTTTTTCACTGGGGGCCATATACAGAGAATGAATTTCCCCTTGGGATTAATAAAGTATCTATCTATCTATCTACAGAGAAACATACGAAGGGCTGGGCCACCCACTAGAGGCGAGGTCTATTGCCTTACCGCCTGTGTATTAAGCTAGCAAAATCAATTAAATATCAGTAAACTAGCAGAATACTGGTGCTTCGCAGCGGAGAAGTAGTGTGTTAAAGAAATTATGAAAAAGAAAAGGAACCATTTAAAAAATAACGTCACATGATTGTCAATTGTCGTAGGCTTATATTAGTATTGAGAGTGAATTTGATGATTGTAAAGAGCTTCATTTATGATTGTGAATGTCGTGTATGAGAAATGCACATTTTTAGGATGTAAGGATCTCTTTGTAAAAGACGTTTGCAGTTCTACCCTTGGACTGTAAAATGTCCGAGCTGTCTGCTGAGCTAACACTTGAGCAGTAGGACATGTGAGAAGCCATCTTGTGTCAAGTCAATGGCGACCTTTTTTAGAGTCTGGCCCTGTAACTTATTTATTGTCATAGCGAAGCAGACCCTTACTGGAAATTGGAGGTGTTTGAATTGGAATGGGAGGTCAGAGGGTCTGCGGAGGGCTGGCGCCCTACCCGGGGTTTGTTTCCTGCCTAGCCCCCTGTGTTGGCTGGGATTGGCTCCAGCAGACCTCCGTGGCCCTGTAGTTAGGATATAGCGGGTTGGATAATGGATGGATGGATGGGCCAGAGGGTATGAGAGGGTCTCCCCTGAGCCAGTGCCAGTGAAGACCGTGGCCTCAATGAGGTTCTTGTGCAGAGTCACTAAGTCCAAAAATTTTCTTTCGCGGCGCACCTGAGGGACTGCCCATAAATAAAGTCGTGACGACACAATCTATGGACAGTCGCCAATAAAAACAGTTAATTTTACAAGTTTGAAAGACATTTTATTAATAAAGGAATCAAAGGATAAATCTTAAATTTAATTAATGTGAACGTTGAGATTGTTTTTCAGTACATATGAGATTGATGCGAGGATCAATTTTCGAAAGAAAGACGCGCATTTCCTTGCGTCTCTCGCGTTTCTTAGACTTCATTTCTCTAAATGGTGAACAGCGAAAATTTTAACTTGCATTCAAAATAAATACATTCGTTTATTCAACAATCTGATTAACCGTTATCTGTTTTTCCAACATAAAATATATTTTTTAAAACATTATCTTTTTAATCAACCAAAAGTTCAAAAACACTAGCAATTTTAAATAGTTTACAAAAGTTTACGCGGCGCCCCTAGAAAATTCCAAGGCGCGCGCACTGGTTGCCCGACAGTGCTTTAATGAAACATTAAAAGAGAATGCAAATAACGCACAACGGAGTAACGTTTGTCTGTGTGATTAAGAGAAAAGCCAAGCAAAATGCCACCTTTTATTGGCTAACTAAAAAGATTACAATATGCAAGCTTTCGAGGCAACTCAGGCCCCTTCTTCAGGCAAGATGTAAGCATCTAAAGCCTCGAAAGCTTGCATATTGTAATCTTTTTAGTTAGCCAATAAAAGGTGTCATTTTGCTTGGCTTTTCTCTACATTCAGAATGGCTATGTAACACCCTAGTACTACAGACATACAAAACATCTGCGTGATTAAGTATATTAAATGAATATCTGAATATTTCTCGTTGTGTGTGTGTGTGTTTTTATTTTTTTTAACTTTTATTTCACTAACCTTTTGCTCAACACCAGCGACAATAACTCAGACGAACAACCTGTTGCTTCTTTGAAAGTCACGTGACTTTACCGCCAAGTTATCCAACCTCTGGTGATGATAAATCCGCTTGGTGCGTAATTTCCGGTGAGGACTAAATAGAACTATTTTGACTTCTACCTAAATGACTGAAATTAGTATATTGCACATCCCACAAGATTCGATAAATTAAACATGATCGAGTTATGTTCAAAAGTGGAACATAAACAATACATGTAATATAAAGTAAATACATTCTTGTAAATGTAACGACCTGCCATTTCCCTTTTTTTCAGTGTATATACAGTTTAGGGTAGGGTTGTCAGATTAGAAAATTAGAAATACGGGACACTCTTAAAATCTCTCTCTATATTACTATACACACCCAGACCAATACAGTGCATCCGGAAAGTATTCACAGCACATCACTTTTTCCACTTTTTGTTATGTTACAGCCTTATTCCAAAATGGATTAAATTCATTTTTTTCCTCAGAATTCTACACACAACACCCCATAATGACAACGTGAAAAAAGTTTATTTGAGGTTTTTACAAATTTATTAAAAATAAAAAAACTGAGAAATCCCATGTTCATAAGTATTCACAGCCTTTACTCAATACTTTGTCGATGCCCCTTTGGCAGCAATTCCAGCCTCAAGTCTTGTTGAATAGGATGCCACAAGCTTGGCACACCTATCCTTGGCCAGTTTCGCCCATTCCTCTTTGCAGCACCTCTCAAGCTCCATCAGGTTGGATGGGAAGCGTCGGTGCACAGCCATTTTAAGATCTCTGAGGAAAAAAATGAATTTAATCCATTTTGGAATAAGGCTGTAACATAACAAAATGTGGAAATAGTGATGCCCTGTGAATACTTTCCGGGTGCACTGTATATTATATTAAAGTAGAGGCATAAGTTAAAAACTTAAAGCAAGGATTTTAATGTGTTATGAGGAAAACAAAAGTAAAATCATTTGAAAATTATTTAATACAAGTTAAAAAAAAATCTGTAAAAGTGAAATCATTTGAAAATATTTATTTAATACAGACAACAGAGAAATATTATTATTATTTAATACTGTATAGGCAGTCAGAAAGAATGTGGGCCGTCGCAAGTAGTAACAACCCACTTTGTTGGCACTGTATGTCTCAATGCTGATACAGAACTGCGCAGCAGGGCGGCTGGAGAGCAAAACGGTAAGAGTGTCGCTGTCCTCAGCCAACCATAGCAACTGAACAAGTGGCAAACAGGCAGCATTTGGGTTATTTTCATCAAGAGAATCCGAGAAAAGAAAGTATAATTACTTATAACGTTACAACTAAGTACCATAAGAAGGTAGTAAAAATATATTTTTATGACGAAATTTCAAAATGAACTAAATACGGGACATTTGGGTGTCTCTGAAAGTGTCAGTACGGGACAGGGGGCAAAATTATCAAATATGGTGACATGTCCCATATATAAGGGATGTCTGGCAACCCTAGTTTAGGGGGTACAGTAATCCCTCCTCGATCGCGGGGGTTGCGTTCCAGAACTCCCCCACAAAAGGTGAAAATCCGCGAAGTAGAAACCATATGTTTATATGGTTATTTTTATATTGTCATGCTTGGGTCACAGATTTGCACAGAAACACAGGAGGTTGTAGAGAGACAGGAACGTTATTCAAACACTGCAAACAAACATTTGTCTCTTTTTCAAAAGTTTAAACTGTGCTCCATGACAAGACAGAGATGACAGTTCAGTCTCACAATTAAAAGAATGCAAACATATCTTCCTCTTCAAAGGAGTGCGCGTCAGGAGCACTGAATGTCAGAAAGTGAGAGAAAAGCAAACAAATCAATAGGGCTGTTTGGCTTTTAAGTATGCGAAGCACCACCGTATAAAGCAGCTGCAAAGAAGAGAGCAATGTGAAGATAATCTTTCAGCATTTTAGACGAGCGTCCGTATCGTCTAGGGGTGCGAACAGCTCCCCTGCTCACACCCCCTCCGTCAGGAGCAGAGAAAGTCAGAGAGAGTGAGAGAGACAGAGAAAAGTAAACAATCAAAAATCAATACGTGCTGTTTGAGCTTTTAAGTATGCGAAGCACCATGCAGGAAGCATATCGCTTGACAAAGCAGCCGCGTGTACCAGAAATAAAAAGACCAATTGTCCACAGAAATCCACGAACCAGCAAAAAATCCGTGATATATATTTAAATATGCTTACATATAAAATCCGCGATAGAGTGAAGCCGCGAAAGTCGAAGCGCAATATAGTGAGGAATTACTGTACACCCGTTTCCCCACCTTGGGTGTTGCAATAGGACATGAAACATACCTAACTGTTGTAGGTACTGTACACTGCAAGGAATGAGCACGCGAAATTTCAGCTTCCCACCTTTATGGAAATTGGGAGAATTAGTGAGGAGTCAGTGAGAGCTTTGCCTTTTATATGTAGAGAGTATGCTTCATAATTGAATTTGCTTAAAGAAAAAACAGCATCACAGCTCTCCTTTTCATTTATTGTATTACAAAGCACTGTCGTCACATGCCATTGAGTAAAAATCAAAAGCACAAGCTTCATCTGACACTTGATTTTTTTAATTCGCCACACAACTGTGTTTCTGGATAAGTGGACCTTGTTGAATTCCTACATTTTCTCTGTCCTGGCACATTATTCCTGCGACTTTAGTGAGGCACTGTTTTATGAAGTCACCATCTGAGAGAGGTTTCCCGTGATGGGCAGTGAGTTACGCTGCTTCGTAACTGTCTAATGTGGCATGTTCTTGTGTTTTGTTAGCACGGAAAAAAAATCCTGTTGTTGAGCTAGCAGACCGGCTGCCATTTGCTTAAACTGTCTGTTCTCGCTCGACACCAGTGTAGGACATGTGGGTCGCGGAGGTGTGACCACATGGGGGGTGCTGGGGTGGGCACTGCCCACCCAGAGACAAGCCGTGCCCACCCTGCGAAATGCTCTGTCTGTCCAATGAAAACTCTGGAGAAGAATAACATTTGATTTTCAAAACCGAGTTGCTTTCCGTTTGAATTTGTGGTGTATCCGTCAGTGCCTCCTCCACTAGACTGGCACCGTGCTGCTCACAGTTCACTTCGCCGCACATTTTGCAGCACGTTTTGAACCTGTTGACTGCATTCTTTGATTAAAACAGCGTATACATTCCATTCTTTTATTTTCTGGTTGGTAACACCAAAGGCTATGCATAGGTGGCTTATTAAAAAGCAGACGTCTTCAACCTCTGTCCCTCTGCAAGCTGCTGGCTCCACAGTTGAGCCCAGCACCACTGCTACCAACACAGAGCACAGCGCACCCACGTCGGGAACTAAAACACCAAAAGATGTAGATAAGCCTACACAATCCTCCAGCTCTGCGCCAGTGTCAGGCACTCCAAACCTCTGCCTTCAACAAAATATACAGTCCGGTCTGCCTGACTTAAATATGGATAGCCCATCCCAGCCCATTTTAATTAATTATTCCAAGCGCGCATTCGGAAAGACACTCAGATGTTTTAGTGCAAGCTGGTATCAGTCTCGACCATGGCTTGACTATTCTGTTGTCCGTGATGGCAGCTTTTGCTTTGCCTGCCGCAAATTTAGTGTTTCCAATTCGGACCGCGAGGACATCTTCACCAAACACGGCTACACTAATTGGAAAAAAGCTCAAGAAAAAGACGGTGGCGGCTTCCACAAACACGCGTCTAGTGTCCTGCACGTCAGAGCCAGGTCTGCATCACAGCACTCATCATTGGTGAGTCTTCAGCTGCATGCGAAAGCTCTTTCTCTACTTTGAACCGCATTCTCACTCCACTCCGCCGAACAATGCTGCATTCAAGGAAGAGAAATTTAGTCATTCCGGCACATGAGAAAAACATCACAGAAAATCTAGACATGAATGAATTTATTTCAGAATCTGCCAAGAGTAACCGCAGACTGGTCCTGTAGATAATATCCGGTTAAACACTGGAAACTGATGTCCTATAGCCTCCCTAATGACTACAATGAGCCACGTTTCTGTTCTTGCTCTCATATGTTGTATACATTTGACTTTATCGATATTTACCTTGTAGTTGTAGTTCTATATTTGTTCACAAAAAATAATAATACAAGTTCCATTGCCTCTGTAATTTTATTGAACAATAGGTTATGATTTATGACACAATTTTTGCTTTTATGTGTTATACAAAACTATGTTGTTATTATTATTTCATCCCCCCTACAAAAATGTGGACAGATGGATGGATGGATATTTTTTGACCCTCCAGACAAGCCAAATGCCCACCCACACATGATGTTCTGGTCACATCTCTGGTGGGTCGATGTTTGGTTTCGCAGTGTTGACACACATTATACTCTTTCATCATTGCAGATCAAATACACACACTTGCCCTTGACTTCTAGAAAGAAATATTTATTTTCCCACCACATCGGACATTTTCTGCACTCACTTGCTATTGCGCGTTTCTTTGGTTCTGCCATTTTTGGTCACCCGTAGCAAAATTGTTCTTTGGTTGCGCTTGTTGGTGAAGACGCTGCCTTGATTGAGGCAGAAGCTCCACCTTGTGTTAAACCTAAGAAGTACAATACAGTTAAGAACAAGTTTCCTGTGTGGGCAATATTTCATTATATTTTTAGAATTTGCTGTGGGCCAATTAAAAATGGACTGCGGGCCGTAGTTTGGACACCCCTGCTCTAGAATATGGAACAGTAGACCGAACCTGGAGAAGACCATCAGCTCAATATAAATGCCAGGCTCTTTACACATTCGAGGATAAACTTGATCTGCTCTCAGTGATTTGTTATTTCAGCCTATTTAATCTAGACAGCACTTCTCTCTCTACAATTTTCAAACCACTCAATACTTCTGTAATATTTCCTATGTTATGGTGTAGCCGGGTTTTATTTCTCATTCAAGTTTTTAGGTGGACTGAAATTCCCTGGGTTTACTACACCATTGGGTGGCTTTCAGATTCATACAGGTTTTCTGGGAAGAACAATCATTAGGTGCTGCATTTAAAATGGAGGTAAAAGACGCTGGAAAGAAAACACAGTCATTTGTTTCTGTATGTTTCAGTGCTTCTCCTTCAATTGGCTTACAAATACAACCGCCTTGGATGACAGTCTTTTGGGATTTATGTTCTCACCCTGTGCCAGTTTGTTTAGGTACTGTAGTCACAACTTACTGTGGAGCACTCCCAATCACTTCACATCTTCACACAACAACTGGAACCTGGTAGGACAAAACTTTACATTTCAGGTTTTCATTCTACTCATGGTCATCCTTGGCATTTTTTATTTGGACTTTTGCTATGAGTGCTTATCATTGATCGTCTTGTGCTCTGTGTGTCATCGGTTTCTTTAGTATTTGTGTTAGTTAAGTAATTACATTTCGGTCCTTAAGTATTTGGCCAGTGACACGGTTTTCATCATTTTGGCTCCGTGTGCCACCACAATGGATTTGAAACAAAGTGCAGACTTTCAGCTTTAATTCAAGAGGTTTATCAAAAATATTATATGTTCTTTAATATCAGTTCATTCAGAGACCAAGACACGTACTAAAGCACTCGTTCATTCATTCACTGCACATCACCAGTGCACATGTGAGATTGAAAGCCAGAAATACTGGAGACACTAAAGAAAGTTTTATTGTTGGCCAATTGTAAGTTAATGTAAGTTCTTCTGTAAAAGTTCACAAGTAAAGAGTCAAACGTTAGAGAGAAACTGTTTTGAACTAACAGACATGTTAATATTTCATATCACTTAGTGATTATTATTGTCATAAATATGTTCAATACCATTCAGTTAAACAAAGAATGTAATATTGAACCTGCCTGTAATATTTAGTAAGATATTGCACCAATGTGACCCTGTATTTAAGATATAGCGGGTTGGATAATGGATGGATATCGCATAGAATCTATATATATAAAATGTTTTTCGTGTTTGAAACGGAAAATACGTATGACCCCGCGATATGGAAATTACATATGAAATGGAAATTACGTATGACCACGTGATACGGAAATTGTGTATGAAACAGAAATTACGTATGACCCCGCGATATGGAAATTACGTATGAAATGGAAATTACGTATGACCATGCGATATGGAAATTGCGTATGAAACGGAAATTATGTATGACCACGCGATATGGAAATTGCATATGAAATGGAAATCACGTATGACCCTGCAATATGGAAATTACGTATGAAACGGAAATTATGTATGGATATGGAAATTGCATATGAAATGGAAATCACGTATGAACCCGCGATATGGAAATTGCGTATGAAACGGAAATTACGTATGACCCCGCGATATGGAAATTACGTATGAAACGGAAATTACGTATGACCAAGCGATATGGAAATTGCGTATGAAACGGAAATTACGTATGACCACATGATATGGAAGATGGGAGCATGGAGCCGAACCCACATTGTCACAGTACTACTTACCTGTTGTGTTATAGCGCCTTTAAAATGTGTAGTTTACCCGAAACCACTCCAGTAGTGCTCAATGTATCTTTACTTCTTAAATGTTAATGTTTTACTGTTTAATAACTTACAGACTACATTTTATTTTTTCCCCTTGCACTCAGTGAGCGAAGCCACTGGGTAATCAGCTAGTATGTAATAAGAGATGTTTTAATATGGATGTAAACCTGTTACGTTGCGGCATTGAGTTTGTATTTGTGTCGATAGTGTATAGCTACAGTGCCATCTATTGGATGTTTTCGGTATTGCACAAGAAGGTTTATAGCTACGTGTGGTCTTCAGGACAAAAAACAACCCAAAGACTCCCTAGCAGCTTGTAGTGAACTAGCACAGGTGTCACCTAAAAGGGTCGGGACAGGTCGTATCTTGCGGATCAGCTGTGGGCACAAACTGAACAGGACAGGCTGGAACTGGTCTCAGGCAAACGTATGGTAGCTCGCTGTGTGAAAATACAACGTGCACTTACCACAAATTTGAGTTCGTCTGCTTGGGTTGAATGACAAGAGAGTTACATTTTTTCGGTGCTTGCATGAAAAAGTGAATGCAAGCGCCATCTCGCCAAGTGCAAGTCACACTTGTACAGGGTGGCGCCCAGAAAAGGGAAATTTTGGATGTACAGTGGGTTTATAAAAGAATCCCCCCCTTCGAAATATTCCCATTTCTTTTGCTTTACAGCCTTAAATGAAAACACATAAACTAATATTCCTTCCCAGCTTTACTTACTCAATGCCATCTATAACATCCAAGTGAAAGATATCACAGCTACAGTTCAGCAGTTCATAAGAATTATAAAAAATAAAAAACAAGACCTACTGAGATTAATAAAGGATCAAATGTCAATGTCATTTTGTTGACCCCCCTTTTGCTTTAATGACAGCCTTGAGTCTGTTGATTCTTCTCTATCAGCTTTGCACATCTAGACTGAGTAACATTTGCCCCCCACTCTTCTTTACAGTTTAACTGTTCAAGTTCGGTCACATTGGATGGTGAGCGTTGGTGGTCTGCTATCTTCAAATCTTTCCACAGATTTTCAATGGGATTTAGGTCTGGGCTCTGACTGGCCACACCAGGACATTCACTTTTTTCTCCTTCAGCCACCGTGTGGTTCATTTTGCTGTGTTCTTCGGGTCGTCGTCGTGTTGAAAGGTGAACATTCTGCCCATCTTTAACTTTCTGGCAAAAGGTAGCAGGTTTTCCTCAAGAATTTGATGGTATTTTCCTCCATCCATTTTTCCTTCTACCCTAAAGAGAGCCCCAGGCCCCCCACAACAGGATGCTGCCCCCTCCATGCTTTACTGTAGGTATGGTGTGTTGTGGATGGTGAGCTGCATTGGTGTACCGTTTGGTATCGAGGCCAAATAGTTTGATTTTGGTCTCCTCTGACCATAAGACCTTTTCCCACTTGGCATCAGAATCTTCAAGGTGCATTCTGGGAAAGCTTAAGGTGGCCTTTCTTGAGAAGTGCGACCCTCCCGAACAAGCCACAGTGGTGGAGCGCTTGTGAAATTGTTGTCACATGCACACCATTAATGACCACTCTTTGCCATCAAATCCTGTAACTCCTTCAAAGTGGCCATTGGCCTCTCTTACCAGTTTCCTCCTTGCTCTTCCATCCAGTTTGGAGGATCTGTAGTACTAAACAGTTGCCACTTCTTTATGATGGACTTTACTGTGCTCCTTGGGATTGATAAAGCCTTTGAGATTATTTGTCTCCATCTCCTGTCTTATGTGTGTCCACAACTCTATCCCCGAGATCTTTTGAAAGTGGCTTGCCACCCATAGTCAGTTGTTCGCTGTCAGTGGTACTATCAAGGAAGGGGATGAATGTTCCAGGAACAGCTTCACTAATCACACTCATTACAACTGAGCACAGGTGGGAGGAAGCCAGTAACTGCAATGGGAGTGGTGGGCACTGACACCTGACTGAGTTTGGGGGGGGGGGGGGGGGGGGTGTGGATAGGGGTTTGATCCTTGATTCATCTCAGTAGTTCTTGTTTATTATTTTTTAAAATTCTTCTGAACTGTAGCCGTGATATCTTTCACTTGGATGTTATAGAGTGCATTGAGTATGTAAAGCTGGAAAAAATATTGGTTTGTGTCCTTACATTTAAGGTTGTAAAGCAAAAAAAAAAAAGGGAATATTTTGAAGGGGGGATTCTTTTCCATACCCACTGTAGGTGTTGGCAACACTGGGGCGTCGGCAGTTGTTTGAGGCCAATGCGACCTCGCTTAGAACCCCTTGCCATTAGTTAGAATGGAGCAGCGGACTGCTGCGCCACGAGCATTCGCTGTGAAAGCCTAGAAGAATGGTGATAGCGTGACTGCTGCACAAAGGGAATTTCAGTGTCATTACCAGTTAGGACCTCACAATCTTGTCCCGTCTGCTAATGCGATTACAACATGGGTGCGTAATTTCAAAAAGAAAGGGGTTCAGCCTTAAAGAAGTCCCCAGGTGGAGCCACTTGAAATACTACCCGACAATCGATGGCAGCTATTCTACGATTGTTTGGAAGGAACATCATTTTACGCAACGGTGTCATTCCATGGCCTCCGAGGTCCCCAGATCTCACTATGTGTGATTTGCTTTTTTTTCTGTGGGGACATCTTAAAAGCCAAGTGTACTGCGCACACGTCCTGCAACCATTGCTGAACTGAAAAGGAGGATTGAAGAGGAAATCACTGGCATTCCTCTTGATGCGTTACGTCGAGCAGTGCAGGCTGTCAGAATGGAAAACACCTTCATGATGTTTTACTCAAAACAAAAAAATGAACATTGATTACCATCATTAACTGCATATCCTGTAAAATACATTTCATCATTAAATGTATTGTGTAATGTGTTTATTCGTGTATTTAACGTCAATTGGAAATTTCCCGTTTCCCTGCGCAACCCAGTATAAGCTTCTACATCTTCAGAAGAATGGCTGTGGTTGAGGGCGAGTAGAGCGGTCTGCTCCATACATACACACACACACACAAGTATTTCATAGTGAGAACTGAGGTGCATGCAAGCGCCGACAAAAATTAAAAGTGCATTCATGCGCCATCTAGTGGTTGTAGTTGAGCGTGAGCAGAGCGTACTGCTCCACACACACATACACGTCTTTCGTTCATACGTGTCTAATTAAATGCCCTTTTTTTCGTCTTTTTAGAACCAGACACATCTGCATAAACCTACCTGTACTGTTTGTCTACCTCTTTTGTACTTCCAGCATTTCAACATTAAAGCAGCGTTTCTGCAATGGTTGGATTAGTGCCTGCGTTTTAACTGACACACCACAGCGACTACAGCGAACCGCACGTCTGCCCTCACCTACTTTATAAAGCTGCTTTGTCAGCAGGGAATTGCGGATAGATAGATAGATAGATAGATAGATAGATAGATAGATAGATAGATAGATAGATAGATAGATAGATAGATAGATAGATAGATATGAAAGGCACTATATAATAGATAGATAGATAGATAGATAGATAGATAGATAGATATGAAAGGCACTATATAATAGATAGATAGATAGATAGATAGATAGATAGATAGATAGATAGATAGATAGATAGATAGATAATACTTTATTAATCCCAAAGGGAAATTCACATTAGGGGAGGCTGCCTCACCTGTCATCATGAAAAGTAAAATAATAATAATAATAATAATCATTACATAAAATAAATGTGTCCACTGGTCTGTTCTATACATTTGTTTTCTGTATGATTCCAATAACTTTGATCATTTTTATAGTCAAAATCGCTGAACTGGAGCATTTCCTGTTCAAATACAAGAGAGAAACGCGAGGTGCAGCAGCTCACCTCGGACTGCGCTCTCCCTCAGACACACTGGGATGATGCCTGCAGTTGTCGTGGGTATCCGTCAATAAGGGCGCGCACATAAAGGCTACCTTCAAAAGGGCGACCTCAATTGGGCGCGGCGAATAAAACCGCACATAAATAAAAGCGATCTTCAAAAGGGCGACCTCAATTGAGCGCCGAATAAAGGCGCGCGTAAATAAAGGCGAGCTTCAAAAGGGCGACCTCAATTGAGCGCCGAATAACTGCGCATAAATAAAGGAGTGCTTCAAAAGCGTGACGTCAATTGGGCGCAGCGAATAAAGGCAAACGCAACAAAATTATTACAGAAAATTTATTAGATAAAGGCAATGATTGAACGTATAAAAAGGTGAAAGCAAGAATATTAAAACATCCAATTAATTAATGCATGAACTTCTAACGAACTATTTCTAAAGCTCTGTATATTTCCTTGTTTTCAAAATTACAGAAAATTAGATTAAGGCAATGACTGAATGTATAAAAAGGTGAAAGCAAGTTACACTTGAAGCTGTAGATTATGTGCAATGCCACGTAGATATTCGAGATGCGGTCTATTAGCATAATCAAGGACAATTAATTTAATTCGCTCCGAAGGTTACCCTTTTGAAGCGCTCCTTTATTTGCGCGCGCATTTATTCGGCGCTCAATTGAGGTCGCCCCTTTGAAGGTCGCCTTTTTGTGCGCGCCCTTATTGAATAGAAGCGTTGTCGTGTGCCAGTTGCCGTCTCTCTGAATGTCACCAATATAAGATTTGCAGACACGTTTATTACACACCTTGACTTTCCACAGTCTGGCTAATAACTTTAATGAATGTGTCTGACATATTTAGTCTTGCTGATCCGCAGTGAGAAGGCACAACGTGAAGTAGACGGTACCGTGCGAATCTGAAGGGGGCGCATGTGAGCCCAACAGGTTCTCGTTGCCGTTGTTCTTCTACCCAGTGGTTCTCAAACTGTGGGGCGGGCCCCCCTAGGGGGGCGCGAAGATGTGAAAAAAAGAAAACAAGAATCGAAAATATGAAAAATACATCTATTGAAACCAAAACAAATTAACTTAAACTACATTCTGATACTAGAAAAATAAACAGAGTTGGATAAATGTCGATAAAAGTTAAGTAGGTATAATAAAATATGCATCTATGATATATTATTAATTAAAAAAGAATAAACTGGTATTGGTGGGCTCCTTTAAAAAAATGTTAGGGGGCGCGATTAAAACTGTTATGAAAACTCGGGTCGCAAATACTTAAAGGTTGAGAAATGCTGTTCTACACAGAGGCGCCAATAAGTTAGCGATATCAGAAAGTCAAGTGCACTGCAGCGCTCCGTTTAGTTGGATTTTTTATTCCGACTGACTGCCAAAATGGAAGATGAAGATTTTTAAAACTAAAGGAAAATAAGAAGGACTTTTACAAGAAAGTGACGGAGATTTTCGTGGAGAAGGATTAATAAAAATTTATTACATTTATATAGCGCTTTTCTCAGTACTCAAAGCGCTATCCACAAAGGGAGGAACCGGGAAGCGAACCCACAATCGTTGGCGCGTTGACTTCATTTATAAATCAAGGTAAGACCATAAACGGTTTTCAATTTGATAAAAAATGGGATCAGACTAAGAAAAAAACAATCCAATATTTAAAAACTAAATTTTGACCTTAAATAAACTATTCTTTTGTTTTTTTTTTCTTGTTATCCTTTTGTTGAACAGTCTGTATTAAAATTGATTAAAACATCAGAATTTAAAGCTTTTAAAAACAACTAAATATTTCAATTAAGGTCCAGCCATCCATTATCTAACCCGCTATATCCTAACTACAGGGTCACGGGGGGCTGCTGGAGCCAATCCTAGCCAACACAGGGAGCAAGGCAGGAAACAAACCCCGGGCAGGGCGCCAGCCCACCGCAGGGCACGCACACACACACACACACACCAAGCAGGCACTAAGGACAATAAGGAATCGCCAAAGCACCTAACCTGCATGACTCTAAACTGTGGGAGGAAACCGGAGTATCCGGAGGAAACATACAAACTCTACGCAGGGAAGACCCGGGAAGTGAACCCGTGTTTCCTAACTGCAAGGCAGCAGCGCTACCTTCAATTAAGGTCAAAATGGAAATCTGTTTTTTTGAGCACACCACTCTTATTTTATTGGTATTGAATGAGTGTGAATTGTGGAATTGCAACAACAAATTTAGAACACATGGAGGGTGAGGAGCAAATGCGCTCTCTCCGCCCTCTCTCTCGCCGTTATAAATGTAATGTTCTTTCTTATCCAAATATGCGTCTTACCTGTGTGTGTAAAGAATGCTGATGAGATATGAAACATACCCCGTAGTCAATGTGCATGCTGCCAACTGAACAGTGAATAAGCTACTCTTTTGGGTTCATATAAATCTTACTCTGAAGGAGTCGGTGCCTCGCCAGCCATGAACCTCACCGCACGTCACTGCTTGTCAGTACTACCCAGGTTACAAATATTTGAGAAATGCTTCTAAACGGCACAGCCTTTGACACCTAATGGTCCGTAATGACGTTTTTATGCTCCTATTATGTCCATAGGGCAGTATGAGATGAAGTTCAGGACACAAGTTGACCACCTCCAACCGGCCACTGCCACCCACACAGTTTAGTTAATTATGAGGGGCATAAAGCGTAGCTCGGTGGCGCAGTGATGGAGACTGGGGTTGAAGTCCCCTGTGTGGGATGTGTTTGTTCTCCACGTGTGTAGGTGACATCGCTCTGTTTTCCTCACACAGTTAAGCAGATTAGGTGGATTTGCATTGCTAAATTGGCCCGGAAGTGTGTGTGTGTGTTTGGTCACCAATCGATGGACCTGCTCTTCCTCCAGGCACCGTTCCTGCCTTGCACCCGATGATTTGCCAGGTTAGGTTCCTGCTGCCCCCGCGACCCCTGGCCTGGATAGGCAGGTTCAAAAGATGGATGGATGGATGGCCTAATAGTTAGCGCTGATGCTTCTGACCTCCATCTACGAGGGTTCAAACCCCTCAATTGGGCTTGTTTCGCTTTCTTCATAACTATACGTTTGTTCAACTTTCGCTTCTAAACTGTCTGACCGAGTGTGAAGGTGTCTGAGTGTGTAAAGGGGTCCTGCTGTCGGAGTGGACTCCTGCTGTCCAGGTGGGTCTAAAAAGATAGATCACGGACAGAAATGGCAGCATCTGCTCGCGTATAGCAGTGTTCACTTACCTTGCATCGGGAACAGCGAAGAGACAATGAAGAAGGCAACCCCGTAAAGCAGACAGGTTTTCCAAGGCATGGATGCGAGCAGCCTGCCCCACCACATGGATGGCAATCCTCCTCCGCACTCCCTTCAAAGATGCGCTTGTTCAAGCCTCGCCGAAGCCGCGGTCATCTTCTTAGCTCAGGTGTCCAAAGCTAAAGAAGGTGACCACTAAGAAGGAGACTCTGCGCATGAGCTTAGCGACAGGTGCTGCCTGATTTGCATATTCTCAGCGCTCGGGGGAGGCGAGGGAAAGTCGCGCGCGCACGTGACCACTCGGTGACCACTCAGTTGGAACAAAAGCAAGAAACGGATTAAGCGCCGCCGTTAATCCATTGTGCCCAGCGGACCTGTCCGGCAGTATCATTGCCTGGGAAATTCGCCGCTAATAAATCCCGAGGGTTCGCCTGTGCAGTGTGGCTATTTTTTCCAGCCGCTTCCAACCTTCAGGGTTATTCCAGCTTAGTAATGCTATGCTGCTGAAGGGAAATTCGATCTAATCAAGATTTAACGGCTAAATCCTTTCTTAGTGGCCGTAATGCGACGGATAAGAGAAGATTTGCCCTGAGCTTCGTTTCCCCCCAGCGGACAGCAGCATATGGTCCGCTTGATAAGTCGCCGCACATGACTCAGTCGCCCAAGCGCCGCGTTTCTCGCTTTTTTTACGGATAGCATTTTCGGTCACTCTTGCCTTTATCGTTTGTTAGCCAGAAGGTGCGATAGGAATTTCTCCCATTCATTTACTAACCCCCCCCCCCCCCCCCTTTAATTTAAACAGTAGATTTTTGATACAGCGCCGTTCAGTGTGAATTACAAAACAGCATTTCCATCTATCCGTCCATTTTACTAACCCGCTTGTCCAGGACAGAGTCGTGGGGCAGCTGGAATTTATCCCAGCAATCATCAGGCGCACCACTTTTCCAAACTATACTTACCTGTCAACTGTTTCTAAAAAGAGCTGAACTTGACACTCGGATGTTTTTGTTAGTGACGCATTATCCTTTTTGAACACTTTCTTAATAAATTTCCCTCAAAGTAACTATGGGTGACACGTTTACCATAGGCAGCTTAAAAGATGTGGGTGGACATACTGGGCACTGAAAGCTCACTTGTTTTAATGGCTCAGTGCTTACAACTACAGCCCACTCCATTAGCATTAATTCATTCATTCATTTACCTGCTCACTCACTCACTCAGCCACATTGAGGAACCCACTCATTCACTCACTCATTGTGTCACTCGCACACTCATTTTCACATTCACTGACTCATTTAATTACTCAATTACTTACACTTTATGAACTCATTCACTGTCACTAAGTCACTTACTCGCTTGTTCAGATTCATTCAGTCAGTCAGTCACTGACACATTCACTCATTCATTAATTCAGTTATATCCATTCACCCACTCAAGTATAGTTTCTCATTTATACACTCACTGACTTCATTCATTCATTCATTCAGTCACTTACTTTTACACCCACTCAGCCATTCAATTACTCACTCGCTCACTCATTGATTCACTTTCTCATTCACCACAACTGACTCCCTTCCTTCACTCACAAATTCCATCAATTGAATATGTTGTCTCATTTACTTACTCATTGACTCACTTTACTCATTCACTGTCTCATTTATTTGGTCACTGACTTGCTTTACTCATTCATTCAGTCACTTCCTCACACATTCACCAATCCACTCAGTCACTTATTCACAGTCTCACTAATTCATTCACTGATTATCTCATTTACCCACTGATTTATTTATTCAGTTACTTATACATTCACTCAACCATTATTCAATCACTCATTCCCTGACTAATTCACTCACTCGTGTTCATTGTCTTATTTACCCCCAAACTGAATTCCTTCACTCACTCACTCCATTCATTCATCCATTTTCTTTCTCTCACTTACAAACGGAATAATTTGCTTTCACTCACACATTCATTTGCTCATGCATTCATTCAGATTTATTATCTCATTTATTCTCTCACTCATTCATTCATTAATCCTCTGATTGATGATCTCATTTACCCACTCACTTGATTCATTCAGTTACTTATACATCCACTCAACCATTCAATTACTCTCTCCCTGACTCATTCACTCAGTCATGTATTCATTGTCTTATTTAATAATACTAATTCCTTACATTCATACAGCGCTTTCCTCAGAAGAAGACCCAGGAAGTGAGCCCAGAATGACCTTAGTGCAAAGCATATTTACACCCAAACTGAAATCCTTCACTCACTCAGCCATTTACTCATTCATTCAATCACTCACACATTCATTCACTTATATATTCACTCTCAAGCACTCACTCCCTGACTAATTCACTCAAATCACTCATGTGTTCATTTCTTATTTACCCCCAAACTGACTCCCTTCACTTACTCACCTACTCACTCACTTCATTCATTCAGCCATTTACTCTTTCAATCACTCAGTCACAAACTGACTAATTTGCTTTCACTTACTTACACATTCATTTGCTCATGCATTCATTCATTCAGATTTATTCTCATCTATTCTCTCACTCATTCATTCATCAATCCTCTGATTGATCTCATTTACCCACTCACTTCATTCATTTCCCCCAAACTGACTTCCTTCACTTACTGGCTCACTCACTTCATTCATTCAGCCATTTACTCTTTCAGTCACTCACTCACAAACTGACTAATTCCCTTCCACTCCCTTACACATTAATTCGCTCACGCATTCATTCAGATTTATGGTCTCATTTACTCTCTCACTCATCCATTCATCAGTTCACTCATTGATTATCTCGCTTCCCCACTCACCGACTCACTTTACTCATTCATCGTCATTTACTCCTCCAGTTGTTCACACATTCATTTAGGACTCCATTTTGTAACTCTGTGATCACCTGATCTGAGCCTGTCTCACTGTAAATAAGCTGGGGGCGGGCTTAGGGATGGTGATGTCATGGTGGCTCCGCCTCCTGGAGCTACACCAAGTGTAAGGAATGGAAGAACATTTAAAAGGACAAACATTAGTTTTCATATTTGTATGAATTTTCCATAATCATTCAGAACTGACTGACATAAATAGAGATGCACACCTAACAGTAATGGCGCTACAGTCCAATGCAGTACCACACACACTTACAGTATCTATGATGATGTTGGCCTCAGTACATCTTAGACAAGGAGGTGTGGGAGAGATGTTATTAGACTAAGAGTGGCATGAAGGTGCCAAGCCAGAGGGATACAAATGTCACTGTATGTGCCACCTTATCAGATGCTGTTATTCTGACATATGTCATCATGTCCAAGGAGAAACAGGAAGTCGTAGTCAGTGGGCCCACACCGGGTTGTCACATGGGATGTCGTGTCCTTTCACACTCATCTGAGGTGATGGGACTGGTTTCAGCCCCATTCATACATGACCACTGAACTGTTTCCACTATACCCCCCCGCCCCCATTACTCAGTCCTATCATGTAGTTCCCAGCAAATGAGATGGAAGGTCGATGACAGGCACCAGTATCATGGTGGGGTGAGCGAGGCTCACTGGATTTGTTACCTGCTGGCCTCCTCTTGTGCCCTATAAGTTTAACACACACACATATGATCCACTTTAGCACAGACCACTACTCCTCAATACTCCACTTAGGGACTCACCAGCTTTAGCATGAACAACACTCGGGGGTCCACAGGTGTCCTTGGGTGTCCGTCCCCTAGACACTGGAGGCCGATATACCTTAGCGGTGACCACTTACCAGATGTGTCCTGCTGCTGCTCAGTATTGGAGGTCGTCCGTCCTCAGCGGCTGACCCTGTCGGAGGGACATGGCAGTCTGCCCACACCCGGTGCCTCGTGCTGCTTTATGGCCTCGATCACTCAAGATGTGTGATGTATTGACTATTGTGGTACAGCGGGTCCACGGCTTCAAAAAAAAAAAAAAAAAAAAAGGGCCAGGTTTTAAATCCGTATAGCCGTGTCGTTCTCCGTGGGTGCGACTGCACGACCGCGGGGAGTTAATGAGGTAGTTGGAGCGTGTCACACCTGCACGTGTGGGTGCGATCATTCTCAATTGCTTCATTGGCTTCCTGCGGCATGTGATTAAGGCGCTGTGCCCACAGAGGTGCAGGTGGATGTGTATTTATATATATATATATATATATATATATAGGGTGGACCATTTATATGGATACACCTTAATAAAATGGGAATGGTTGGTGATATTAACTTCCTGTTTGTGGCACATTAGTATATGTGAGGGGGAAAACTTTTCAAGATAGGTGGTGACCATGGTGGCCATTTTGAAGTCGGCCATTTTGGGTCCAACTTTTGTTTTTTCAATAGGAAGAGGGTCATGTGACACATCAAACTTATTGGGAATTTCACAAGAAAAACAATGGTGTGCTTGGTTTTAACGTAACTTTATTCTTTCATGAGTTATTTACAAGTTTCTGACCACTTATAAAATGTGTTCAATGTGCTGCCCATTGTGTTGGATTGTCAATGCAACCCTCTTCTCCCACTCTTCACACACTGATAGCAACACCGCAGGAGAAATGCTAGTACAGGCTTCCAGTATCCGTAGTTTCAGGTGCTGCACATCTCGTATCTGCACAGCATAGACAATTGCCTTCAGATGACCCCAAAGATAAAAGTCTAAGGGGGTCAGATCGGGAGACCTTGGGGGCCATTCAACTGGCCCACGACGACCAATCCACTTTCCAGGAAACTGTTCATCTAGGAATGCTCGGACCTGACACCCATAATGTGGTGGTGCACCACCTTGCTGGAAAAACTCAGGGAACGTGCCAGCTTCAGTGCATAAAGAGGGAAACACATCATCATGTAGCAATTTCGCATATCCAGTGGCCTTGAGGTTTCCATTGATGAAGAATGGCCCCACTATCTTTGTACCCCAATTACCACACCATACCATCAATTTTTTTGTTCCAACAGTCTTGGAGGGATCTATCCAATGTGGGTTAGTGTCAGACCAATAGCGGTGGTTTTGTTTGTTAACTTCACCATTCACATAAAAGTTTGCCTCATCACTGAACAAAATCTTCTGCGAAAACTGAGGGTCCCGTTCCAATTTTTGTTTTGCCCATTCTGCAAATTCAGTGCGCAGATCTGGGTCATCCTCGTTGAGATGCTGCAGTAGCTGGAGTTTGTAAGGGTGCCATTTGTGAGTAGCTAATATCCGCCGAAGGGATGTTCGACTAATGCCACTCTCCAGTGACATGCGGCGAGTGCTACGCTGTGGGCTCTTGCTGAATGAAGCTAGGACAGCCACTGACGTTTCTTCATTAGTGACAGTTTTCATGCGTCCAGATTTTGGCAAATCCAACGCTGAACCAGTTTCACGAAACTTAGCAAGCAGTTTGCTAACTGTAGCATGGGAGATGGGTGGTCTCATAGGGTGTCTTGCATTGAAATCTGCTGCAATGACCCGGTTACTGCGTTCACCAGACATCAACACAATTTCTATCCGCTCCTCACGTGTTAACCTCTGCGACATGTCAATGGCTGTACACAAAGAGAAACTTGTAAATAACTCATGAAAGAATAAAGTTACGTTAAAACCAAGCACACCATTGTTTTTCTTGTGAAATTCCCAATACGTTTGATGTGTCACATGACCCTCTTCCTATTGAAAAAACAAAAGTTGGATCCAAAATGGCCGACTTCAAAATGGCCACCATGGTCACCACCCATCTTGAAAAGTTTCCCCCCTCACATATACTAATGTGCCACAAACAGGAAGTTCATATCACCAACCAGTCCCATTTTATTAAGGTGTATCCATATAAATGGCCCACCCTATATATATATATATATATATATACGGGTCGGCACCAGAAAAGAGGGAATAGATGGATCGAGGAAAAGAGGAAGAAAAAGAAGATTAAAGGACAGGAAAGAGCCATCTTAGCAGGGGGATCTGGCCACCTGGAAGGAGGAGCAGTAACAAGCTGGGGCCCCGCAAAGGAGCATTTGATCGTGGCGCTCTAGGGGCTAGTCTACCCCACTGAATGTTCGGATGAGTGGGGTGAGCAAGGCAGCTGTCCTCCTGGAGGATCTGAGGAGCGACTACGGGAGCGCGAAGGAAGAAGGGAGGAGAGCCGACCTCGGGCGGTCTGGCCATGATGTCCTTAACTCTTTTAGGGCGGATGTTGACTTTTGTCGACAGGAGGGGTTGAAGGCGAATGTCGACAAAAGTCGACATCCAGGGATAAAGGGCGACAATCAGCTGTTAATGGCGACAAATCTCACTGTCACGTCACAGGCATTCCCTCTGTGCTTGGAGGAATGCTAGACTCGTTGACTCGGCAAATAAACCTTGCGTGTGCGTGAGTTGCGAAATGTAAACAAAGGCAAGATGGCACCGACATGTGAAAAGGCAGCGAAGCAAGTGCAGAAAAGAAAACACTTGGCAGACGTTGTTTTGCGCATTACCGCGGAGTTGGACTCTTGATTTTTCAGAATCGGACTTTATTGGCAGTGATCCGGAGATCGAGCAAGAGAGTTAGAAGCAGGCATCAGCTGATCAGACACCAGCCGATGCCGTGCGAGCGGATCTGCTGCCAGTTGAGTGCCTTCGCGCAGCCGATGCATCTACGGCAAGGTTCGCGTGGGATAAACACACAGACATTGATCCGTTGAGAGCCGATATGGCTACCGGAGTTTACAAGACGGCATGGCTTGCTTTTGGACACGACAGATCACCAGCTGCTGTACTTCAGGCTGCTCTCTCCTGATGCTGCTTTTCAGCTACTGTCAGACGAGACAAACAGGTAGGCAGAGATTTTTTTTTGAATCGCGGGCTGCGTTTGCATCGCATTCTCGTTATTCAAAGTGGAAACCCACAACGAAAGACGAGATGAAGCACGCTGTGGCATTACAAATAGAGATGGGACAGAACTGGTGAGATAACTTCAGGGAGCATTGGTCCAAACGTGTTTTGTCCCCTGGTGGCTTAGGTACGTGCTGCTGCAAAGTTTTATTCACTTCTGTAATAAACAGAAGCAAATCCCATGGGGTGAGCCAGGCTATAATGCCATACATAAAGTTCATAAAGTTTCAGAAGATGAAAAGAGGTGACAATACGGTTTTCATGCAGGCAGAAAACTTGGTGGCAGTGGCATGGCACGATGGCAAATGGGTGACTTGTCTCTCTACTGTACACACTAACAATATATGTTAGAAAATGCAGCAACAGACAATTGAAAAATAGGCATCAAAACAACACATAGAGAATTCAGGCTCATACAACATGCAAGACAGTAACATTTGTCAAAAGTAAATATTTTTTGTTGATTTGATATGTTAAACAATTGCTTTGTGTTCTTTTTTAAAAAATGTTAGTTTTTGGAAAAATATTCAGCCCTGGGAGAAAAGAAACAAAAAAAAAATTAGCCCTAAAAGAGTTAAGGCAGCCAGGACGGAGGTCGGCCGAAAGGAGTTCGTTGCTGTTGGGTCTCCGCCGGCTACGCGAGTTATGGGTGAGCCGGGAAGAATGAGAGAAGAAGGTGTGCTAAGATCGTGAAGAGTGAGACTGCATTTTTAACCTTGGATTTTAAAGGATTTATTGTTTTTTTTTTTTATCCCCACTGAACACTTGTTTTTATAGATTATTTATTGAAACTGTGATGCACTGCACTTTTTGTGTGGACACTTTTTGGATTTTTGCGTAATAAAAGCACTTTGGCACTATCTCCTGGCTTCATTGGAGAATTGTCTTCATTTGTCAGCTCATTACCGACGGTGTTGGGTTCAGGGCTCCCGGGAGGACGATGGGAGTGTGGAGCGAACCCGCATCTTCACAACTATTATTTACGATGAACAATAACACCAAAGTCTGGAAATCCATCCATCCATCCATTTTCCAACCCGCTGAATCCGAACACAGGGTTACGGGGGGTCTGCTGGAGCCAATCCCAGCCAACACAGGGCACAAGGCAGGAACCAATCCCGGGCAGGGTGCCAACCCACCGCAGGACACACACAAACACACCAAGAACACACTAGGGACAATTTAGAATCGCCAATCCACCTAACCTGCATGTCTTTGGACTGTGGGAGGAAACCCATGCAGACACAGGGAGAACATGCAAACTCCATGCAGGGAGGACCCGGGAAGCAAACTCGGGTCTCCTAACTGCGAGGCAGCAGCGCTACCACTGCGCCACCGTGACGCCTTCTGGACATACAAAGCCCTCATAAAAAAAATATGTCGTCTCAAAGTTCAACAGCTTCGTAGCCGTTAAACAAACAAACAAAAAAAAAAAAAACGATATGTCTGAAGGCTGAAAGTTTTGTAAATTGGTTACGTAGCACACTGGTTAAGGATGGTGCTTCACAGACCCATAGACGCGGGTTCAAATCTCAGGTCAGTTACATTTGACCTCAAACAACCCACATGTCCCTCATTGTGTGACCCCGAGCTGTTCATTGAACAAGTTTACAGAACAGTAGTACGCAGTCCAGTGCCATGTGACTTTAAACCAGAAGGTTGCCCACATTTGACTCATTGTGTGACCCGGAGCTGTTTATTTAACAGATATGAGGAAACAGCAGAACACTGGTTAGAGTTCCTGCCTCACAGGTTTCAGGGACATGAATTCAAATGCCGGCTCTGTGACATTTGACTTTAAACGAAACTATTTGACTCGTTGTGTAACCCTGAGCTCTTCACTTAACAGACATATGAAACAGCAGCACACTGGTTAGAGTTACAGCCTCACAGCTCCAGGGACCAGAATTTGAATCTCGGCTCTGTGACATTTGACTTTAAACCAGAAGGTTTCCAAATATCTGACTCATTGTGTTAATGGGTGGGAAAGTAGCACACCAGTTAAGGATGGTGCCTCACAGACCCATTGACACGGGTTCAAATCTCAGGTCAGTTACATTTGACCCCAAACAACCAACATGTCACTCATTTTGTGACCCCAAGCTGTTCACATAACAAGTGTACAGAACAATAGCACACAGCTCTGGGGACCCAGTGACAGTGCCATTTGATTCATTGTGTGACCCCGAGCTCTTCACTTAACAGATATGAGGAAACAGCAGCACACTGGTTAGAGTTACTGCCTCACGGTGCTGGGGACTGAATTTGAATCCCAGCTCTGTGACATTTGACTTTAAACCGGAAGGTTTCCAAATGTCTGACTAATCGTGTTAATTGGTGGGCAAGTAGCACACTGGTTAAGGATGGTGCCTCACAGACCCATGAACACGGGTTCAAATCTCTGGTCAGTTACATTTGACCACAAACAACCCACATGTCACTCATTGTGTGACCTTGAGCTGTTCATTGAACAAGTTTACAAAACACAAGCACACTGGTTAGGATTCACACCTCTGTGGACCGGAATTCAAATCCCAGTCCAGTGCCATTTGACTTTACAGTAATCCCTCACTTATCGCGGGAGATAGGTTCCAAGGCCGACCGCGATAACTGAATTTCCGTGAAGTAGGGACACCATATTTATTTAATCATTTAACGTGTATTTGGATGTTTTTAAACCCTCCCTGTATTGTTCACAACCCACCCTTTACTCTATTAATAACAGGGACAACTGCTAAGCAATATGAAATCGGTAGATAAGTTTACACTTACTGTATAGCGAAGTACATGTAGCTATATATGACGTGATGATGGTGATGAATATGCTGCGCAGTAAAAATGATGACGATGAAGGTGATAATCCCCTGAATGCAGTAGCAAGAGCACGTTAATGCTGAATGAGTGAGATGAGACTTCCTGGTTAATGCAGCACTCCATCGCTGAGCCAATCAGCAGCACACAGGAACTTAACTGCGTGCTCTGATTGGGTAGCTTCTCAGCCATCTGCCAATAGCATCTCTTGTATGAAATCAACTGGGCAAACCAACTGAGGAGGCAAATACCAGAAGTAAAAAGACCCATTGTCTGCAGAAACCCGCGAAGCAGCGAAAAATCTGCGTTATATATTTAGATATGCTTACATATAAAATCCGCGAAGTCGTGAATCCGCGAAAAGTGAACCGCGAAGTAGCGAGGGATTACTGTAAACCATAAGGTCTGACTCACTGTGTGACCCTGAGCCATTCACATACCAGGTGTACGAAAAGTAGCCCACTGGTTAAGGTTCCTGCCTCACACCTCTGGGGACCTGAATTCAAATCCCAGCCAAGGAACAGAAGAGTGCAGCTCATCATGATATCATTCTCTCCGCTCCCATCTGGAAGTGTTTATCTGCCTCACTTGTGAGGAGCACCGACTCCGGAGAGCTGGACCCCACGACCCTGCCCAAGACCCAGCCCATGCAAGCATTGAACAGAGTAGGAGCAGAAGACACCCCTGACAAACCTCCAGAAACTGGGAAAAACACAGAGGTGCTGCCTCCACTCTGCACAGCACTCACAGTACCAGTGTACAGGCTGGCCATGATATCCAATAACTTTGAGGGGGTCCCGTGAAGTCTTAGGGTGTCCCACAGGGCAGATCAATCAACTGAGTCAAAAAGCTTTATGAAAATCGACAAAGGCTTCAAACAAACTACCGATATTCGCGTATGCACTCCATGAGAACCCTTAGTGCCAGGTTGTGGCCAGTGGTAGACTTCTTAGGCTTAACACCCTAGGCAAGGGTCATCACAGAGATATGCAGGTGGATGAGCCTATGGTGCCCTGGAGTACGAAATCTGACTCTGAAGTCGGAATTTCCAAGTTCAAATGAAGCGCAGCATCAGTCCACCAGAGGAGCTTCATACCAGCTAGGCAGTTTAGGGCCTTCCTGCAGGAGAATGGCTTATAGAAAATTCTTCAAAGAGTCGTAACAAACCCTGGCCCAGATGATGCTCTCCTCATCAATGAAACTCAGGGGGTAGAAAACTGGTTTGTCCAGCTTCCTGACTCTTAACATTACAAAAAAAAGACATTCAAAAAATTTCTCAACTTACAGTTGTGCTTGAAAGTTTGTGAACCCTTTAGAATTTTCTATATTTCTGCATAGCACTTTCTGCAGATTTTCACTCAAGTCCTAAAAGTAGACAAAGAGAAACCGGTTAAACAAATGAGACAAAAAATATTATAGTTGGTCATTTATTTATTAAGGAAAATGATCGAATATTCCATATTTGTGAGTGGCAAAAGTATGTGAACCTCTAGGATTAGCAGTTAGTTTGAAGGTGAAATTCGAGTCAATGGGATGACAATCAGGTGTGAGTGGGCACCCTGTGTTATTTAAAGAACAGGATCTATCAAAGTCTGCTCTTCACAACACGTTTGTGGAAGTGTATCATGGCACAAACAAAGGAGATTTCTGAGGACCTCAGATAAAGAGTTGTTGATGCTCATCAGGCTGGAAAAGGTTACAAAACCATCTCTAAAGAGTTTGGACTCCACCAATCCACAGTCAGACAGATTGTGTACAAATGGAGGAAATTCAAGACCATTGTTACCCTCCCCAGGAGTGGTCGACCAACAAAGATCACTCCAAGAGCAAGGCGTGTAATAGTCGGTGAGGTCACAAAGGACCCCGGGGTAACTTCTAAGCAACTGAAGGCCTCTCTCACATTGGCTAATGTTCATGTTCATGAGTCCACCATCAGGAGAACACTCAACAACAATGGTGTGCATGGCAGGGTTGCAAGGAGAAAGCCACTGCTCTCCAAAAAAAAACATTGCTGCTCGTCTGCAGTTTGCTAAAGATCACGTGGACAAACCAGAAGGCTACTGGAAGAATTTTTTGTGGAAGGATGAGACCAAAATAGAACTTTTTGGTTTAAATGAAAAGCATTATGTTTGGAGAAAGGAAAACACTGCATTCCAGCATAAGAACCTTATCCCATCTGTGAAACATGGTGGTAGTGGTAGCATCATGGTTTAGGCCTGCTTTGCTGCATCTGGGTCAGGACGGCTTGCCTTCATTGATGGAACAATGAATTGTGAATTATATCAGAGAATTCTACAGGAAAATGTCAGGACATCTGTCCATGAACTGAATCTCAAGAGAAGGTGGGTCATGCAGCAAGACAACGACCCTAAGCACACAAGTCGTTCTACCAAAGAATGGTTAAAGAACAATAAAGTGAATGTTTTGGAATGGCCAAGTCAAAGTCCTGACCTTAATCCAATCGAAATGTTGTGGAAGGACCTGAAGCGAGCAGTTAATGTGAGGAAACCCACCAACATCCCAGAGTTGAAGCTGTTCATATGGAGGAATGGGCTCAAATTCCTCCAAGCGGGTGTGCAGGACTGATCAACAGTTACAGTTGCTGCAAAGGGGGGTCACACCAGATACTGAAAGCAAAGGTTCACATACTTTTGCCACTCACAAATATGGAATATTCAATCATTTTCCTTAATAAATAAATGACCAAGTATAATATTTTTGTCTCATTTGTTTAACTGGTTTCTCTTTATCTACTTTTAGGACTTGAGTGAAAATCTGATGATGTTTTAGGTCATATTTATGCAGAAATATAGAAAATTCTAAAGGGTTCACAAACTTTCAAGCACAACTGTATATGCGTAATCAGCAATGGGGCACCACTGAGCCCCAAACTCCAGGCATCCAACACACCCAACACAGTCCTGGGTTCAAATACAGGTTTTTGTTTATTAAACGTAGTACCTGTACAAATGAACAAGATTTGCTTCTACAGCCAAGATAATTTACTGTGTCCCTTTCCCTCCTTTCACTCCTGCAGATGAGTGTTGCCTGCAGCCTCCCGACTCCTGACTCCCCGATATGAGGTCAAGCAGCCTCTTTTATGTTGGACCTGGGCTGTTAACTTCTGGTGCCATAGTAATGAATGGCAGTCACGCAGAAGCCCCATGAAACAGGATGTTCTTCACACTGCAGCTCCCTCTGGTGGTACCCAAGGACTCTGACAGGGTTGCTCCTCAGGATTGCAAATTCCCATGGATCCCTTTAGGTGTCCATGCCAGAGGAGCACTGACATCTTTTGTACTGGGGGAGGAACTGTTCTGGATAGATAGTCTCCCCCTGTCCATCTCAGGAAACCAACCTAGCCGGGATGCCTGTCCACCCACCGTGGCATCTACATATGCAACATATCACTCATTTTACACTCTGCCACACACACGGGTACAAAAAATATGTCTTAAGTCTCCTTACGTGCCTATTGCTTTTTTTTTTTGTTTTTTTAGGAAACGGCTGCGTCAAATTTGAATGCGGGTCCAAAGATGGTACACTGCTCACGTCTCAATCTGTAAACGGATAATAAAGTTTCACGCACGAGTGAGGACGCTCTGCTTCACTAAAGGGTCAGCGAGTCGCCCCTTAAGGGACGGTGCAAAGAATAAACAGCACAGCTGGATACACAATAAGGAAGCCCAGAGCATCTCAGCCTCTATCTGTCATGGTCCATCAGCTGAAAACGCCTCCAAATGACATGAGGACTTTGCCAGGGGGACAAGCAGTGGAGTCCTCGCAAGTCAAGCAGTCTGAATCAATGCTGATTAGATAACAACAGGAATAAGAACCTCATCACGGTGAAGTCCGCACTACCGTACGAGACGATGTGGGCAGCAGGGTGGCACAGAGCTGCACTGCTCCAGAGCCCTGGACCTGTCACCATCTTTATCCAGTTTGCAATGGCTGCATGTGTCATCCAGCATGCTTCCTCCCATATCCCAAATACAGTGACGTGAAAAAGTAAGTACACCCCATGATATATTTTTTTATTTAAACATACAGCGGGGAAAATAAACATTGAACTTGTCAACTTTTTCAAGTTCAAAGTTTATTGTCATGTGCACAGTAAGGAAACACGTTTCCCGGTACAATTAAATTCTTTCTTTTCTGTCCTCACCAAATGCCAAAACCAACGTATAAAGATAAACATAAATAATAAGTAGCAGATAGATAATAAGTAACAGAGGCAGCATAAAGTATAAAAACAGAATAGAAGTATAAAGTGTAATGTGCAGGTAAGTGTGTGGTGGACAAGTCCAATACAGTTGTGTGAGGTTGTGGTGTAGCAGGTCCACAGCTCAAGTCAACAGGGCCACTTTGTAAATAAATAATCATGGCACTCGCGGCTTAGCGATGGGGCATAGTATGTGTGGTAAGAGCTGTTCCCGGGTGATGTGTGATGCGGATGGTCCTCACTTAAGTGCACAGGTTAGGAGTCCTTCGCATCCGTAATTGGTGCCGCGAGCTGCTAATTGCCACATCTGATCCACGTCCCCGGAATAAACAGAAGCGTGAGGCGGCTAGGGGGAAAATGAAGAAAGGAAAGGAAAAGGTTGATCTTCAGCTCTCTCTGGATCGGCTCGCAGCCGAGTATGAAGCGGCTGGGATGGGAATCAGCACCTCCAAATCCGAGACCATCGGTCTGTCGTGGTGAAAAAGGAGCTGAGCCGCAAGGCAAAGCTCTCAATTTACCAGTTGATCTATGTTCCTGCCCTCACCTATGGTCATGAGCTATAGGTAGTGACTGAAAGAACGAGATCGTGAATACAAGCAGCTGAAATGAGTTTCCTCTGCAGGGTGTCTGGGCTTTCCCTTAAAGATAAGGTGAGAAGTTCAGTCATCCGGATGGGGCTCAGAGTAGAGCCGCTGCTCCTCCGCATTGAGAGGAGTCAGATGAGGTGGCTTGGGCATCTGATCAGGATGCCTCCCTGGTGAGGTGTTCTGGGCACGTCTAACCGGGAGGAGGCCCCGGGGAAGACCCAGGACACGCTGGAGGGACTATGTCTCTCGGCTGGCCTGGGAACGCCTTGGGATTCTCCTGGAAGAGCTAGAAGAAGTGGCCGGGGAGAGGGAAGTCTGGGCATCTCTGCTCCAGCTGCTGCCCCCGCGACCCGACCTCGGATAAGCGGAAGAGGATGGATGGAAAGGAAAAGGAAAGAAATGGACGGAGGTTAAGGGAAGATGAAGGCAGGAGGCGTTGAAAGCCGGTGCAGGAGCGAGCAAGAGAGCAGGCTGGCTGGTAAATGCAGGCAGCTGGAATGGAGAGCCCCACACGAGCAGTTTGAGGCCGACACTAGAGGAGGGGCAGTTGGAAGTGGTCGCTCCAGCTGAACGGTTTCTAGGAGCTGGAGTGACCTGCAGTAAGGATGACTCCCCGTGGAAGGCAACGGGAGTCAAGGAGACTTAGAAGGGTGAGCCTCAGCGTTAGCGCCCTAGCCGTTGGGGAACCCAAATCTCGGTCCGGTAAGGTAGCCAGGGGACGGAAGGCAACCGGACAGAAGTAAGGTCAGATGCACCTGCTGTTAGGGTGACTCCCCTGTTGCAGGGCCCGTATGGGAGAAGCTGGTGAGCTGCCAGCTAAACAGAGAAGGCATCAGGCTTTTTTTAAAAAAAAAGGACTGCTTCCAGCCCGTTGATTTTAACCTCATTTTAAAGGATTATTTATTTTTAATTTCCACTTACTGCACCCATTTTTATGGATTATTTATGGAATCTTGAAGCACTGCACTATGTATTTGAACACTTGTTTTGTTTTAATAAAAGCACTTTGCATTTTTGCACCATCCCCTTGCTTAGTTGTGCCTCACTGCCTAACTCATCAGTGACATTACCGACGGTGTCGGGTTCAAGAGCTCCCAGAAGCAAGATGGGAGCATGGAGCGAACCCGCATCGTCACAGAGGTAGATAGAATGTGGTGGACCATGGTTATAAACTCCAGTCAGTTATTTAGGAGTCTAATGGCCTTGGGGAAGAAACAGTTCTTTAGCCTGGAAGTCTTGCATTTCATATGTCCATACCTCCTGCCTGAGGGTAAAAGTGTGAACTGTTTGTGTTGGGGGTGGGTGGGGTCCTGAGGATCGAGGCAGTTCTCCTTCAGACTCTGCAGTTGTAGATGCTCTTGTAAGAGTTAAATTTGAACCCTGGTTCAATAATACACCTGGCATGTGTCCAAGTCTCATATCCTTCTGTACTGATGCTTAAAAATTATTTTATTATTCACTATGATAAAATATATTTCTTGTCTTTTACATAACCCCTTAAGAGAAGTGCTATATTTATGGCATAACTTTTCCCTTACAATACTGTATATTTGTGGATCATAATATACAGTACTGTGCAAAAGTTTTAGGCAGGTGTGAAAAAATGCTGTAAACAAAGAATGCTTTCAGAAATATAAATAATGATTGTTTATTGTTATCAATTTACAAAATGCAAAGTAAGCGAACAAAAGAGAAATCTAAATCAAATCAATATTTGGTGTTTTTGTGAATTTCCCATTGGGATTAATAAAGTATCTATCTATCTATCTATCTACTACCTTTTGCCTTCAAACCAGCATCAATTCTTATACGTACACTTGCACAAAGTCGAGAATTTTGTAGGATTCTAGTCAGGTGTCTGATCAACCAATTCTACCAAACAGGTGCTAATGATAATCAATGTCACACATAGGTTGAAACACAGTCATAAACAGAAACAGCTGTGTAGGAGGCTTCAAACTGGGTGAGGAACAGCCAAACTCTGCTACCAAGGTGAGGTTGTGGAAGACAGTTTCATGTCATGGCAAGATTGAGCACAGCAACAAGACACAAGGTAGTTCTACTCCATCAGCAAGGTCTCTCCCAGACAAAGATTTCAAAGCAGACTGGGGTTTCAAGATGTGCTGTTCAAGCTCTTTTGAAGAAGCACAAAGAAACGGGCAACGTTGAGGATCGTAGACGCAGTGGTCGGCCAAGGAAACTTAGTGCAGCAGATGAAAGACACATCAAGCTTATTACCCTGAAATCGGAAGATGTCCAGAAGTGCCATCAGCTCAGAACTGGCAGAAACCAGTGGGACCCAGGTACACCCATCTACTGTCCAGAGAAGTCTGGCCAGAAGTGGTCTTCATGGAAGAGTTGCAGCCAAAAAGCCATACCTCTGATGTGGAAACAAGGCCAAGCGACTCAAGTATGCACGAAAATATAGGAACTGGGGTGCAGAAAAATGGCAGCAGGTGCTCTGGACTGATGAGTCAAAATTTGAAATATTTGGCTGTAGCAGAAGGCAGTTTGTTCGTCGAAGGGCTGGAGAGCGGTACAATAATGAGTGTCTGCAGGCAACAGTGAAGCATGGTGGAGTTTCCTTAAACGTCTGGGGCTGCATTTCTGCAAATGGAGTTGGAGATTTGGTCAGGATTAATGGTGTTCTCAATGCTGAGAAATACAGGCAGATACTTATCCATCGTGCAGTACCATCAGGGAGGCATATGATTGGCCCCAAATTTATTCTGCAGCAGGACAACGACCCCAAACATACAGCCAAAGTCATTAAGAACTATCTTCAGCGTAAAGAAGAACAAGAAGTCCTGGAAGTGATGGTATGGCCCCCACAGAGCCCTGATCTCAACATCATCGAGTGTGTCTGGGATTACATGAAGAGACAGAAGGATGTGAGGAAGCCTACATCCACAGAAGATCTGGGGTTAGTTCTTCAAAATGTTTGGAACAACCTACCAGCCGAGTTCCTTCAAAAACTGTGTGCAAGTGTACCTAGAAGAACTGATGCTGTTTTGAAGGCAAAGGGTGGTCACACCAAATATTGATTTGATTTTGATTTCTCTTTTGTTCATTCACTGCATTTTGTTGATTGATGAAAATAAATGATTAACACGTCCATTTTTGAAAGCATTCTTTGTTTACAGCATTTTTTCACACCTGCCTAAAACTTTTGCACAGTACTGTATATATTTAATATACTAGCTATGTAATCCCATGCTGTAAAAAGCCCGGGGTCCTAGAAACTATTGAAATCGTCAGGAAAAAATTGAAATGTAGAGATGTCAGGTAAATGAAAGGAACTACTCTGGGCATCTCTCTCCTAAGAGGATTCGTTTTGCCGATGTGCTTGCCTCGCTTGTGTATTTGTGGCGGGAGGAAAAGTTAAAGGGAAACCGCTTTGTCGATGTTAGCGGCTAAGCGACTTTGTCTTTCTTCTGAGGTTTCACTTTGCCGACGTACTCACATCGCTTGTGCATTAGTGGCGGGAGAGATAGTAAAAAGTGAAAG
Organism: Erpetoichthys calabaricus; assembly: GCF_900747795.2. NCBI lineage: Eukaryota > Metazoa > Chordata > Cladistia > Polypteriformes > Polypteridae > Erpetoichthys > Erpetoichthys calabaricus. The sequence continues at coordinate 5,373,947 of NC_041402.2, read as the reverse complement.
GGATACCATTTTGCCAATGTTAGCGGCTAAACCACTTCGTCTTTCTTCGGAGGTTTTGTTTTGCTGACGTGCTGGCCTCGCTTGTGTTATTAGTGGCTAAGCGAGTTTTCTGTTCCCTTGGAGGCGGAGCCCTTACCCTGACTCCACCTCTCACTTTCAAGCCGGACAAACAGACACACACACTTCCACGCATAGACGTTTTATATACAAGATTATATAAGCAATTTAGATAGGAATATAAGTAACAACTGGTTAAGTTTGCAGATGATACCAAGATAGGTGGATTAGCAGATAATTTGGAATCCGTTACATCATTACAGAAGGACTTGGATAGCAAACAGGTTTGGGCAGATTTGTGACAGGTGAAATTTAATGTCAGTAAATGTAAAGTAATACATGTAGGAAGTAAAAATGTTAAGTTTGAATACACAATGGGTGATTGAAAAATCGAGAGTCCACCTTACGAGAAGGATTTAGGAGTCATAGTGGACTCGGCACAATCAACTGCCAGAGCTCAGAAGCCATTAACTCTTTTAGGGCTAATTTTTTTTTTTGTTTCTTTTCTCCCAGGGCTGAATATTTTTCCAAAAACTAACATTTTTTAAAAAAGAACACAAAGCAATTGTTTAACATATCAAATCAACAAAAAATATTTCCTTTTGACAAATGTTACTGCCTTGCATGTTGTATGAGCCTGAATTCTCTATGATTTCACATTCATATCACATACATTTTACACAGCAAAGTCTGATCTCGCTCAAAGCAGCCAATTTCAGTCATTGCCACATTGCACTCCTTACAATACGTGTTGCTTTGATGCCTATTTTTCAATTGTCTGTTGCTGCATTTTCTAACATATATTGTTAGTGTGTACTGTAGAGAGACAAGTCACCCATTTGCCATCGTGCCATGCCACTGCCACCAAGTTTTCTGCCTGCATGAAAACCGTATTGTCACCTCTTTTCATCTTCTGAAACTTTATGAACTTTATGTATGGCATTATAGACTGGCTCACCCCATGGGATTTGCTTCTGTTTATTACAGAAGTGAATAAAACTTTGCAGCAGCACGTACCTAAGCCACCAGGGGACAAAACACGTTTGGACCAATGCTCCCTGAAGTTATATCACCAGTTCTGTCCCATCTCTATTTGTAATGCCACAGCGCGCTTCATCTCGTCTTTCGTTGTGGGTTTCCACTTTGAAAAACGAGAATGCGATGCAAATGCAGCCCGCGATTCAAAAAAAATCTCTGCCTACCTGTTTGTCTCGTCTGACAGTAGCTGAAAAGCAGCATCAGGAGAGAGCAGCCTGAAGTACAGCAGCTGGTGATCTGTCGTGTCCAACAGCAAGCCATGCCGTCTTGTAAACTCCGGTAGCCAGATCGGCTCTCAACGGATCAATGTATGTGTATTTATCCCATGCGAACCTTGCTGTAGATGCATCGGCTGCGTGAAGGCACTCAACTGGCAGCAGATCCGCTCGCGCGGCATCGGCTGGTGTCTGATCAGCTGATGCCTGCTTCTAACTCTCTTGCTCGATCTCCTGATCACTGCCAATAAAGTCTGATTCTGAAAAATCAAGAGTCCGACTCCACGGTAATGCGCAAAACATCGTCTGCCGAGTGTTTTCTTTTCTGCACTTGCTTCGCTGCCTTTTCACATGTCGGTGCCATCTTGCCTTTGTTTACATTTCGCAACTCACGCACACGCAATGTTTATTTGCCGAGTCAACGAGTCTAGCATTCCTCCAAGCACAGAGGGAATGCCTGTGACGTGACAGTGAGATTTGTCGCCATTAACAGCTGATTGTCGCCCTTTATCCCTGGATGTCGACTTTTGTCGACATTCGCCTTCAACCCCTCCTGTCGACAAAAGTCGACATCCACCCTAAAAGAGAAGGTTATACAGAGCCTTGATGTGTAGAGGAGGTTCTGCTCAAGGTTTGTAACACACTGGTGAGGACTTATCTGGAGTCCTGTGTGCAGTTTGGGTCTCCAGGCTACAAAAAGGACATAGTAGCACTAGAGAAAGGTCCAGAGATGAGCAACTATGCTGACTCCAGGGCTACAGGGGATGAGTTATGAGAAAAGATTAAAAGAGCTGAACCTTTACAGTTTAAGCAAAAGAAGATTAACAGGAGACCTGACCAAGTGTTTAAAATTATGAAGGGAATTAGTCCAGTGGTTCATCAAGAACATGGGGACACAGTTGGAAACTTGCTAATGGTAAATTTCACACAAACATTACGAATTTCTTCTTTACACAAAGAATGACAGACACTTGGAATAAGCGACCAAGTAGTGCAGTAGACAGTAAGACTTTAGGGACTTTCAAAACTCGACTTGATGTTATTTTGGAAGAAATACCGTATATACTTGTGGATAAGTCAGTACTTGTTTTTATCGTATCATTTCCGGAATTTTATAATGTTGGTCATATAAGTCGAATGTGGAACACTCACGCTATTGGTCCAAGAGATTATGATATGCTAACGCCCACCTGAAAGAGTAACCACGGAGCACATGGCCTTTTTCTTCTATGTGGGTGCAGCAATGTGCTGTATCAGCGTATACTCCTAACCTCTCTTTCTATTGTGTCTACGTGACTACACGGTAATACCCAAACTATTCCGAAGCAACGTTTGCACTGATTTGTGTTTTTTGTATCTCATACACCTTTATCGTAAAAGCATCCCTTATCTACGATGGAGCATTCGATCAGAAGAAAATATGAAGGTTGTTTTGAATTAAACGTCATTGAATTAGCGAAAGAAATTGATAACCGCGCTGCTGCAACAAAATTTGATGCGTCTGAGAAACTAATGTGAGATTGGAGGAGGCAAGAAGATGTAAAAAAAAAAAAAAATTAAATAAAAAAAAAAAAAATTTATTTTAAATGTGTCGCATTTTTGAACAGGCATATAAGTCGGGGTCTGATTTTTTGGGTTTCAAGACCCAACTTATATGTGAGTATATACGGTAAATGGATAGGACTGGCGAACTTTGTTGAGCTGAATGGCCTGTTCTCATCTACAGATTGTTCTAATGTTCAATATTGCGGGAGAACTTGTTCTAGTCTGCTGTGAACCTGCAGCTTGGGAGAAGATTCATCTTCCAACATGACAATGACCCTAAGCATAAGGCCAAAGTGACACTGGAATGGCTCAGAAACAGAAAGCTGATTGTTTTGAAATGGCCGACTCAAAGTCCTGATCTTAAGCCTACTGAGACTCTGTGGCACTTTTTGAAAACTGCTGTCCAGAGGTGCCATCCCACCAACCGAGATGACCTCTATCAAGTCTGCCAAGAAAAACGGGGAAAGAATCCCTGCTGAACAATGCGCAAAACTGGGACATACTTACATAACCAAAAGAATGAAAGCAAAGTAGTCTTGTGTAGGGCTTGAATACTTAGGGCAAACACTTTGGAGTTGGTTGCTATTCTACAGTTATATATCTACAGAAAATGGTTTAATTTAGACATTGAAAATGTATTGTTACAACATAAGAGTTACTAAAATGGATAAATGCGCACAAATTGTCTGTCAAGTAGAAAATCAGGATGACTTTCAAGGGGATTGAATACTTTTGCACGCCACTGTAATTACTATCTTGCACATTATCAACCTGTGAAACAGTCACATTGGGATTAGTGACAAGCAAAGACATGATTAAGAAACTGGGAGAGGGCTGGGAAGGGGCCGAGGTGAAAGATTGAAATATTGAAACCAAGACAACCGGTGAGGTACAAGAAAGTGACGATTTCCAGGATGTTGTGGAGGACAGGGACAGTATAGTGCAGGATATACGGCAGTAGCACTCTCTTATACTAAATGCACTTTCTGTGGTGGACAGTGCCTCACCGTGTGTACGCCATTGCGGTATACATTGAATGTCCAGTGAATCTGTTGTAAGGGACAGCCGGGATGCCTCCATAACGAAAGGACTGAAGGAAGGAGCTTGTACGGGGCAATACCTCCCCTGGGACGACAGAGGGCAGCCTCCCCCCAGCTTGCTACAGGGCCATGGGTTTGGAGCATGGAAGCTCCCCCCTGCTGGGGCCTGTGGCCTCCGCCAGGGGGGGCGCATGAAGAATGGCTGAGCCTTCCTCTGCAGGGCTGCCACCACACCCAGAAAGGGACTGTGGAACACCTGGAGCACTTCTGGGTGCTCTATAAAAGGGTCCGCCTCACTCCATTCAGGGAGCAGGTGGACAAAGCTTGCTGGGAAGAGTGAGGGAGAAAGAAACAGAAAAAGAAGAACAGTTATGTGCTGAGCCTGTTGTTTACTTTTGGCTGTGGTGGTGGGAAACGCTTGCTGAAGAGTTTTCCTAAAATAAATAAGCTCTTTGTGCTTTTCAGTTGTGCGCTGTTTGTCTGTTGGGTTGGGTTTGTGGAGCAACAGTGCCATCTAGTGTCCACACTGTAAAAGATGTAAAGAAGATTTTTGTATTAACTTTTAACATGCATTGGTGAGACATTTTCTATTAACACCATTTTAAAGTGGGTTGATAAATTTTAACCTACTGATAATGTGAAGGACACATTTGTTAGACCACTGAGAACTGTAAGAACACCAGACAGCATCAAAAGGGTAAAACAGGTTGTTCCATGGACTATGGAGTTCAGCATGACGTCAGTCAGTAGCATTAAATATTTTAAGGCTTTTTTATTATTATTATTATTATTTCCACAATAAACTTTTACATACAGCATCACTGAAAACGTGTTTGAATATCCACTTTAATAAAAGGGTATGTGTCTGTCCGACTGTCCAGTTGCTATGTTTCTGTAATTCCAAAAGATGGCGCATCACAAACATTAACACTGCTTTTGAGAATCCCATAACAAATGGCACATAATAAGACACATTGAACTGCAGAGCCATACGGTCACCCCAGTTTTTGGCAGACGTCACAGAGTATAATGGGAAGCAGTTTAATGGCAGAAGTGACATTACCTCACATTTATACTATATAAACAAACCCCTAATCTTAATGACACTTAATCCTAACCTTAAGTTACCTGAATCTTACTTTCACCAAGAAACTGCTTTCAAAAACTGTGGTGATGTACGGCTCTGCAACTGGACATTACTGCATGTAACATATAATGCATATTCCAATAGTTTGTACATCACAAATATTTGTACTTATGAATGTTATAACTAGAAATGTTTGTGATGTGCCATCATCTGTTGAAATGACAGAGGCACAGGAACCAGAGAGACACACTGACACTTGTCCTTTAATTAACATGGAAAAGCTGATTTCTGTCCATCCAGCATTTTATGTTTGCTGGATGTTTTCAGCACTAATGTCTTGCAGTGCAGTGTGCCCATTTGACTGATATGTCTGTTATACAGTCCTGATCAAAAGTTTAAGACCACTTGAAAAATGGCAAAAAATCATATTTTGCATGGTTGGATCTTAACAAGGTTCCAAGTAGAGCTTCAACATGCAACAAGAAGAAATGGGAGTGAGACAAAACAGTTTTTGAGCATTCAATTAATTGAAAATAACGATTAAATTGAAACAGGCTGTTTTACAGCTGATCAAAATTTTAGGACCACATGCCTTTAAAAGGCCAAATCTGTGCAAAGATGTGGATTCATTGTCATTTTCTGTCAGGTAGTTACACGTTCTGATGGCAAAGGCAAAAAAACTCCCTTTTTGAACGTGGTCGGGTTGTTGAACTGCATAAGTAGGGTCTCTCACAGCGCGCCATCACTGCTGAGGTGGGACGCAGTAAGACAGTCATTTGGAATTTCTTAAATGATCCTGAGGGTTATGGAACAAAAAAGTCAAGTGGAAGACCCATAAAAATTTCACCAGCACTGAGCCGGAGGATCCAATTGGCTGTCCGTCAAGACACTGGACGATCCTCGACCCAAATTAAGGCCGTTACTGGTGCTGACTGCAGCCCCATAACCATCAGACGGCATCTGAGACTGAAGGGCTTCAAAAACAAAAAACGTCTTCAAAGACCTCGTCTCCTTGAATGCCACAGAACTGCCTGTTTGGACTTTGCAAGAGAGCACCAAACATGGGACATTCAAAGGTGGAAGAAAGTTTTATTCTCTGATGAGAAAAAATTTAACCTTGATGGTCCTGATGGTTTCCAACGTTACTGGCATGACAAGCAGATCCCACCTGAGATGTTTTCTACACGCCACAGTGGAGGTGGCGCCATAATGGTCTGGGGTGCTTTTTCCTTCAGTGGAACAATGGAGCTTCAGGAAGTGCAGGGGCGTCAAATGGCCGCTGGCTATGTCCAGATGTTGCAGAGAGCATTCCTCATGACTGAGGGCCCTCGTCTGTGTGGTAACGACTGGGTTTTTCAACAGGACAACGCTACAGTACACAATGCCCGCAGGACAAGGGACTTCTTCCAGGAGAATATCATCACTCTTTTGGCCCATCCTGCTTGTTCCCCTGATCTAAATCCAATTGAGAACCTTTGGGGATGGATGGCAAGGGAAGTTTACAAAAATGGACAACAGTTCCAGACAGTTGATACCCTTCGTACGGCCGTCTTCACCACTTGGAGAAATGTTCCCACTCACCTCATGGAAACGCTTGCATCAAGCATGCCGCAACGAATTTTTGAAGCGATCAACAATAACGGTGGAGCTACTCAGTACTGAGTTCATGTTTGGAAGTTTGATTTCTGTTTTGGGGGGGCTTTACGGGTTTTTTTGGAGGTGTGGTCTGAAACTTTTGATCAGCTATACAACAGCCTGTTTCAGTTTAATCATTGTTTTCATTAAATTGCGTGCTCAACAAATGTTTTGTCTCACTCCCATTTCTTCTTGTTGCATGTTGAAGCTCTACTTGGAACCTTGTTAAGATCCAACCATGCAAAATATGATTTTTTGCCATTTTTCAAGTGGTCTTAAACTTTTGATCAGGACTGTATTTCTGTAAAAGCTGTGCTAATGTTTGTGAAGCTCCATCTGTTGGAATGAGAAATGCATTGCATTTTATTATGACAAATGTTTGTGATGTGCCATCTGTTCGAATGAAATAAGCAATGCATGTTATTACTACCAATGTTTGTGATGCTCTATCTGTTGGAATGACAGAGGCACTGCCACCGGACAGACACAGATACACAGACAAGTACAATGCATTTTATTACTACATGCATTACAAAAAACCTCACAATAGATGGTGCACAGTAAATGTTATTCCTGAGGTCAATACTGATTACTGAAATTTTGACCTGTCTTAAACTGGTAGCATAACTAGTACTGTATATAACAATACTAATAATAAATTCAAAACAGTAGAGTAGAACAAAAGAAAAAAAAAACAAAGAAATACTAGCAATCATATTAACATTAGGGTATAAACCATTAAGTAATAAGATTGAATGTTTAACCAACTTAAAAGTTTTGGAAAAACAGTACGGAAAAGGTTAATTACGGGGCTGCTACATCTGATTCTTTTACATTTAAATGTAAACATGTTTAATCATTTAATTAAACTACTTAATTTTTAATCAAAGATGTATTATAAAAGAAAATAATATCCTCTAATTTGAAGAAAGAAAAAATAAACCTGCCGATTTCAATGCAAGCGATGTGGACATTTCCTTCCAGAGGTTTATGGAGAAAGGCCAATAAATTAAAGGTGCCCTGCCCAGGAATTGTTCCTGCCTTGTGTTCTGTGCTTGCCGAGTTCGGCACCAGCTCCCCCACGACTACATTAAGTGAAATTATAAAAATCTACAACATGTTCAAGAGTAAGGAGCTTTAATGAGCTAATATTAGCCACGGGAAGAAAAGGAGAGAGATAGATAGACAGACAGATAGAAAGAAATGAAAGGCACTACATAATAGATAGATCGATATGAAAAGGTACTATATAATAGATCGATTTTGAAAAGCTCATATACATACACTGGGTCAAGAGTTAAACTGAAAAGATACTTTGTAATTGACAAAGATATGAATGGCAATAGGCAAATATGAAAAAGATCTTAATTTGTTTTCAGGGGTCGAAATTTGGCATTTGAATAATGAGCACACAGAAAATTGCTCAGTTATTTACAAGGTACTTCTGATACATCGGAGGCCCACTTTCCGATTAAATTTCCCCGACTAAGCCAAGTAACACAACTAGTATAAACATCAAAATTAAAAAATACGTGCTCTTGTATGTATAACGTGCCCGGGTAACTCGCTACAACGTCAGCCGTATGTGCGCAGGTCTTACAGTATCGTATCGTATATGTTTGTTTGTTTTTTTAATTGTTGTACATTTTAATATTTCTGTTGTCAAACCTGAGATTAATCGTTAATTTCGAAAACTGTACGCATTCCCCTGCATACATTATTAAACAACATTAACCTTTACCTGCATATTCAAACATGAAGAAGAGGACGTTGCTTCCAATGTGCTTTTCAAACATGCTCACTCCGTTCGCCCTCCCGAAAGGTTTCATCGAAGACAACGGTGGCATCAGTTACTACTAGGAAGAAATCTATCAGCCCTGCCTTTAAACTGCAAATGCAACTTCATCACCTCTTCTTTAACTTTCAGTCTGCGAAGGTGTTAGAAAGCGCATAACGTATGAATTCTTTTTGCTTTTTTCTCGCCTTTTGCAGACTTCCTCATTGAAGGAGCGTGGCTCCGGCAAACATCACTACGTCATACTCGAGCGTGCACTATGACTGGATGAATGTCCGAAAGGCAGGTTACATGTAAATCTAATGGATTTCTGGGATATGTGAAGATACCGTTTCATTTTTTTTTATTTTAGTTTCCTATGTTATTGCAATGCTTTATTTAGTATTAAAAGACTTATAATTTCAGTCTTTGAAAGTGTTAGAATGTGCCTAACGTATATTTTTCTTTTTCTTGCCTTTTGCGGTCTGTCTCATAGAAGAGGCGTGGCTCCAGGCAACATTACTACGTAACTCTAGCGTGCTCCATGATTGGATAATTGTGCTTAAGGCAGGTCATATGTAAATTTAAAGGATTTCTGGGATATGTGACGCTACCTTTTATTTATTTTATTTTTTTGCTTTTAGTTTCACATGTAATTGCAATGCTTTATTTCATTTTAAAATACTCAAACTCATTTTATATATAGGAAGTATATTAAATAAAATTTATTAAACACCACAATGTTTAAAAATATTAGATTTAGGAGGGTTTATAAGGTCTGCGGAAATAAAAAACATTGTGTTGTATGAAAGGAGAGAAGGTTAGCACTCCCCTTGACAAGGATGGAAGAGGTCCTAGTGGCCTTACAACACATATACGGTTAAGGCATTGCCACCTACTTCGTGGCATCTCTAACCATGTTTTTCAACATATATAAAATTTTAATTTAAAATATTTTTCTGGAATAAAAATAACATCACGTATGTATTTATATGTTCATTTAACGTGTCATTAATATCACAACTGAATTTATTTTTTTTTCTTTGTGGTGCCTTGTACAATATGTATAAGTTATCAGAACATGTTATTCTTAATAATCTTAATTTTAAAAAGCTGCAGTGGTTTGGCACCCTGCCCGGGATTGGTTCCTGCCTTGTGCCCTGTGTTGGCTGGGATTGGCTCCAGCAGACCCCTGTGACCCTGTGTTCGGATTCAGCGGGTTGGAAAATGGATGGATGGATGGGTTTTAAAAAGCCTCTTCAAAATGAATATAAACTTTTCAATAGATTAATTAATAAACACTTAAACATGTTTCTTTAAGGAACCATAGTAATGTAGACAAGTGTTTTTATATAAATGTACTGTATGTGAGCTCCCTCAAAATCAATCCTCTGTATGTTTATAGTTAACTTTTTTTTTTCAAACAAAGTCTTTATTTACAATTTTATGAATACAATATGACAAATACAATAATACAGATTAACAACCAATTATCGGAAATGACAACTAAATTTAGGCTGGGATACATAGACAGTTATGTACTAAAAAAAGGAAAAAGACATTGATAAGAGATCACAGAATTAACTTAGTAACAATGATTTGAAGTAAAGAATAGGTTTTAGCAGCTTTACTGCTAACTAGCCTTAACATTCTTTTTATCTTTTTGATTGAGTTGCCCTGTGGGACATCCTGAGACTTTGCGAGATCCCTTTAGGGTTGCTGGCTATCATGGCCGGCCTGTACACTGGGACTGTGAGTGCTGTGCAGAGTGAAGACAGAAACTCTCAGTTGATTCTGGGGTCCATCAGGGGTGTGTTCTGCTCCCGCTCCGTTCAATGTTTGCATGGACAGGGTGTTGTGCAGGGTCATGGGGTCCAGAGGCTGTGGGGCATCTGTTGGCGAAGAGAGATTCACTGATTTTAACTTTGCTGATGATGCTGTGATCTTCGAGGAGTCAATGGATGCTCTGAGTGAGGAGTCTGAGAGTCTGGGCTTGTGAGGGTCCTGATAAAAACCAAAGATCCAGGTCTTTAATGGGAGGTCGAGCTTTTAGTTACAGTTTAGTCCCCTAAACTGTGGACTGGTCTGCCTGCTACTATAACAGATGCCCCTTCGGTCTCGGCTTTTAAATCCCAGCTGAAGACTCACGACTTCAGTTTAGCACACCCTGACTAGAGCTGCTTATTAACTGTACAGACTGCATCTCTGTTGATAGTCATTAGCACTGAAACATCAGTAACATGATAGTTAGAATTTGTTACTAACCCTCACCTCTTCTGTTTCTCTTCTCGGTACTCAAATGTGGCACTTGGTGCCACGGCCCACCTGCCAAGTTGTTTTGCCTGCCTAAGGTAAAGTCATCCCTGATAGAGAACTGCAGGAATTGTGGGAAAGAGGAGTCCTTTCATCGGATTGGCTGGCCCAGCGCTGTTTCAGCTGTGGAATGGCAGATAGGGAGAGGCAGCTTGATGGCTGAGGTCTCCAGGACTCTAAACAAATTCAAATTGTATTATGGGATATCATCTACTGTTAAATTCTGCTCCATACTTGTACATGTTTTATTTTTATACTGTATTGAGGATTACTTGTGTCTTGTTCTGTATATTGTATTGTATTGACCCCCCTTCTTTTTGACACCCACTGCACGCCCAACCTACCTGTAAAGGGGTCTCTCTTTGAACGGTCTTTCCCGAGGTTTCTTCCATTTTTCCCTACTAGGTTCTTTATGGGAGTTTTTCCTTGTCTTCTTAGGGAGTCAAGGCTGGGGGGCTGTCAAGAGGCAGGGCCTGTTAAAGCTCATTGCAGCACTCCTTGTATGATTTTGGGCAAATACAAAAATAAATTGTATTGTATTGCAACACACGGTGCACCAACCCTCAGTTATGCTCAATCCTTTACTTTCCTCTTTCTTTTGTTCTGCCGCCACCACTCCTTTTCTGCAAGCTCTGTCCTCTTCCACCCGACTCCAGCTCTCCGAATGGAGTGAGGTGGCCCCTTTTATGTTGCACCCGGATGTACTCCTGGTGCGCCCTGATTAACTTCCGGCTAGCTCCTCTTCAGGCAGCACTTCCGGGTATGGAGAAAGTGCTGCAGATCCTAATTCCAGAGCTGTCCAGGTGCCCCCTGGCGGTGGCCACGGACCCCAACAGGTTTGAGTTTCAAAGCCTCAAGCCCGTGGCCCCAATGCAACCCAGAGGGGCTGTCCTCTCATGTCCCGGGTTATAAATCGCCCTTCTCCTGGTTCTCTGCTCCTCCATGTCTCCCGGTAGGGCACGATCCCCAGCCATCCATCACCTACTAGGAGAATGAGCCTGGACGTGGCCAGACTCCAAGACCAGGCTGTTTCTAACGAGTTTGCACGCAGTTTGTGTGAGGAACTTATGGACTTGGGCGCGATTGCTTTTACTAATGTGATGTGGGAGACCTTCTGTGACAAGACCCTGAAGGTTGCTGAGGGTTGTGTTGGTGTTATCGGTGTTCCCAGAAAGAGGTGTTTCATCTCGAAGAGCACCCTGGATATCATTGAGAGGAGTCACAGCATATGGCTTGATGGCAACTCCAGTCTGTACCAGGAACCGAGAAGGACAGATGTGAGGGCTCTGAGGACAGATAAGGAAGCGTTTGTTACAGGAATCTGTGAGAAAGTGATACACCATCTATGGTCTAGCGACCCACGTCCTGCTTACAGAGGAACTGAAGCATTGAGCAACTTCCGAATCTGTTCCTCTGAGAGTTGCAGTCAGGGCGGCTGATGGAACGTTTCTTAAGGATGATACTGCATTTGTGACCCGCTGGGCTGGCTACTTTGAGAAGCTATTTCAAGCTGATCCTCCAGCTAGGATGTTGGATATCTCAGGGTCCTCGGTCTTGAGGCTGATCCTCCAATTAGCTGTGAACCCCCCAGTCTCACTGAGATGGCACAGGTGGTGAACCAGCTGAGGGGAAGCAAGGTTGCAGGGGTCTGTGGTGTCCAGTGTGAACTTCTCTAGGCTGGTGGTCAGGCTGTCCTTCCTGGCATTGCAAGCAATCTTTGCTTCCATTTGGGAGATGGACAACATCCTGAATGACTGGAAAACAACAATCTGGAAAGGGGACGGTGATCGCCTGGATTGCAGCAACTACAGGGGGATAACACTGTTCTCAGTGCTGGGTAAGGTCCTCACTAGGGTCGTCCTCAATAGGATCTGTGATCACTTTCTCACCTATCAGCAACTGCAGCAGACTGGTTTTACACCTAAGAAGTCTACCATCGACCACATCCTGACACTGAGGGCTCTCATGGAGCGCAAAGCCGAATATCGGCAGAGTTTCTTTGTAGCCTTTGTCGATTTTCGTAAAGCGTTTGACTCAGTTGATCAAGCTGCCCTGTGGGGACATCCCGAGACTTCATGGGATCTCCTCGAGGTTGCTGGATATCATGGCTGGCCTGTACACTGGGACTGTGAGTGCTGTGCAGAGTGGAGGCAGACCCTCTCAGCTGATTTCGGGTTCCATCAGGGGGGTCTTCTGCTCCTGCTCTGTTCAGTGCATGCATGGACTTTGTGTTGGGCAGGGTTGTGGGGTCCAGTGGCTTTGGGGCATCTGTTGGCGAAGAGAGATTCACGGATCTTGACTTTTCTAATAATGCTGTGATCTTCGTTTAGTCAATGGAGGCTTTGACTGAAGAGTCTGAGTGTCTGGGCTTGTGAGGGTCCTGATAAAAACCAAAGATCCAGGCCTTTAAAGACCTCTTAGGCACAGCCATCAGCAGTGTGTCTGTCTGCGGAGAGAGTGTCGACCTCATCAAGAGGTTTACTTCACTCAGCAGTGACATTCATGTCTCTGGTGACTCTTCCTATGAAGTCAGTAGATGGATTGGGATGGCCTGGGGGGGGTCATGAGGTCATTGGACAGGGGTATGTGGTGCCCCCTATATCTCTGTTAAGTCACTCTAAGTCTTTAGAGTCCTGGTGCTTCCTGTTTTGCTATATGGTTGAGAGACATGGACGCTATCCAGTGACCTGAGGTCTCCTGTGTCTCTTTGGAGGATCCTTTGGTACCGCTGGTTTGACTTTGTGTTGCTCACGGAGTCCCGAATGAGGCACATGACCTGCATTATGGCATTTCGGCCATGTGACGCGATTCCCAAAGGGTGATCCGGCTCGCAGGACCCTCATTGTTGAGGACCCAAGTGACTGGACTAGGCCAAGGAGATGCCCACGTAACATCTGGCTGCGGCAGATAGTCATTTCTGGAGGGTGGAACTGAACCACCTGTGTGCCTGGGGGGTTGCCAACCGGGATCCTGAGCCGTTTCGTCATGTGGTGGGGGGAGCAACACACTGTAGCACTGCATGCTCCCCAACCTGACCTGATTAAAAATTATGGAGTGTGTGAGATAAGCCCGGACACCACCAGAATGAGACCACATCTTTATAAAATCACACGTTTATTTTCAATATACACAGTCCCGCACAGCACACAGTGCTCCCAACACTAAACACCCCTAACACGGGCCTCTCTTCAAATGTTTGTGGGCCGCCTTTCCTCTCTCCACGGGAGCTTCGTCCCGCTCCCACTCCCGACTCTAGCTCCCTGACTGTAGGGAGGCGGCCCCTTTTATTCTCACCCAGATGTGCTCCAGCTCCCTGATGACATTCTTCCGGCACAACTTCCTAGTGTGGCGAAAGTGCTGCCCTTGTACCCAGAAGCACTCCAGGCATCCCTAGAAGGCTCTTCATTCATCTTCCCGGGTGTGGTGGAAGTGAATGCCTCCCGGGCTCTCTGATGCTCGGGGCGTCCCCTGGCAGTGGCTATGGGCCCCAACGGGCTCCATGCTCCTCTCCTGATCCAGGGCGGTTGCCCCCTCGCAGCCTGAAGGACGCAAACGTCGTCCCCCGGTCCTTCCAGGAGTCCCTGCTGGGTCTGTCCCCCAGCCTTCCTGTGACAAGTGTAATTGGACAAAGTACCATACCTCAAGTGGGCTTTGACCAACACTGTCAATCTAGCAACAATGCTCCTTGTCATCTTTACATAATCTTTTAAAGAAACACTTGCCCTTGTTAAAACTACAAAATCATTAAAACTGTTAAGATTTCCCCACTCATTTAGAAGGTCAGAAACATAAAGAATGTTCCGGTCAGTCCACTCTTTTATATGAATAAAGATTTGTTGCCTGACAATATGTACTTGTTATTCCAAATTGTGGGGAGAATAATTATATTTAAATGCAATTTTCCAAGAATCGAGTGCTTGGTTGTGAATGTTGGAAAGTCTGATTGGGAGTTAACTACTTTTGAAATTAATAGACAACTAAAATTTTATTAGACCACCACAATGTTCAGATTTCTAAATTTGAGATCCAATACCAAGGAACGTCTATCCCAGACAGAAACTTTTTAATCCAATTTAATTTGAAAACCTTATTAATCATCTAAAATTCCAAGGCATTAAGGCAACTGTCACTGTAAGTTTTTAACAATATGTTCCTCTTAATGCAGGGGTGTCCAAACTACGGCCCGCAGTCCATTTTTAATTGGCCCACAGCAAATTCTAAAAATTTAACAAAACTAGGGGGCTCCGCTTCTGCTCGCTTCACTCGCCCACCCCCGGGTTTGGTTAACTGGATATTCAATTTAAAGAGATTGTTATTTTCATGGGAATTGTTATATATGCATTATTTTCACTTTTACTTTAAATCTTTTGTAAAAACGATATTTGGAATTAACTTTTCTTCAAGATCGCATTGGGTTTTGATTCCGTGTTTGGACTGACATCGTGACAACGCAACGTATAACTGCCTGTGAGTGAATATCGTTTCTTTCTCTCTAATAAATAAAATGACTTTCTGGAATGTTTGTCCCTGCTCTTTCTTCTTCGCTTTGTCGTTGACGTGTCATCTAGATCGTGTAAAATTATTGTCCTGATAAAATTTATAAGAGCTGAGAGCACAGGAAGTGTGTCTGACAAAAGCATTCACACGACTGAGAGTTTGTTTCATACTCCCAACTTTGTGGGAACAGTTTGGGGATGGCAACATGACTGCGCACACACCAGTGCACAAAGCAAGGTCTATAAAGAAATGGAGGAGCAAGTTTGGTGAGGAGGAACTTGACTGGCCGGCACGGTGGCGCAGTGGGTAGCGCTGCTGCCTCACAGTTAGGAGGCACAGGTTCGCTTAACGGGTCCTCCCTGCGTGAAGTTTGCATGTTCTCCCCATGTCTACGTGGAGTTCCCTCCAGGTGCTCTGGTTTCCTCCCACAGTCCAAAGACATGCAAGGTGGGTGCATTGGCGATTCTAAATTGTCCCTAGTGTGTGCTTGGTGAGTAGGTGTGTGGATGTGCCCTGCAGTGGGCTGGCACCCTGCCTGGGGTTTGTTTCCTGCCTTGTTCCGTGTGTTGGCTGAGATTGACTCTAGCAGACCCCTGTGACCCTGTGTTAGGATATAGCGGGTTGGATAATGGATGGATGGATGGATGGATGGAACTTGACTGGCCAGCACAGAGCCCTGACCTCAACCTGACAGAACACCTCTGGGATGAATTCGAGCAGAGACTGCGAGCGAGCCAGGCCTTCTCGTCCAACATCACTGCCTGACCTCACACAAATTCCCCTAAACACACTCCTACATCTCATGGAAAGCCTTCCCGGAAGAGTTGAAGCTGTTAGAGCTGTAAAGGGTGGGACAACTCCATATCTGAGCCTATGAATTAAGAATGGGATGTCATTACAGTTCATGTGTGTTCTCTTCTAAGGTGATTGTTGCATCGAATTCCCTTACATTTGAGAATGGAAAAAAAAGGTTTCTTTTATACACAAGGTGGCGCCCTTTACCCACAGAACACAGTGCAGCACAGTCAGACATGTTTTTCTTCAATTAGAAACATGCCAAATAACGAGTGAAGTATCAGAATTAGTTTATTAACAAGAAAGAAAGATGGAAAAAAATAATGAGGATTCGTCCTCTTGGTTTTGTTGCCTCCCTGTGTCAGTTGTCTCCTACTTCCAGAGGCCGTAAACGTGAAAACTCAGACAGGCTTAACTGTGTAGTGCTCTATGCCCGTAATTTCATTCACTCCTACTGTATATGAATGCGTTGTAAGGATGAGTGCACCCCTTTACAGTGTAGATAGACTTGTGTTTGCCCCCCTTTAAGTGTGTGAAGACACAACAGTGAGCCATAGGAGTCAATGGCACAGATTCGGATGACCTCAGCAGCCGACACTGCGTCCTCATCCTTGACTGAACTGTCAGATACATCAGTCTGAAATGGCCAGTAACTTTACAAAAGGAAAGAAGACAGTAATGTGAATAACAATGTGTTTAATAACAAAAACCCTTAAGTTATATGTCCTTTGATGGATTAAAGCAATGGATCCCAAACTCGGTCCTGAGGACCCACTGTGGTGGAAGTTTTTTATTCCAGCCAAATTCACAGTTAGTGATAATAACTGATCTCATGTATTTAGATGGTCTTTTTTCCCTTTTCTTATTCTGCCTTTAGAAAAGCACAGCAGTGTGATTTTTAACATTTATAAGACACTAGCCGTGCCCCGTGCCTCCTCCCACATAGTAGTGAAGCAGGACAGTGAGGGCGCCCCCGCCCAGCTCCCTACTCCTGACGTCACACTTCTGCCTCCTCTCGGCCTGCAGCCTCTGTCTCGAATTAGCGCAAATATCCTCTCCTGCAAGTGAACTATGATACACAGAGTGATGACAGAAGTTGCAAAATGAACCAGAATGTTCAAGCAAATTCTAGAAATAAACCCGATCTAAATGCACTAAGTAGTTCTCTCGTTCAATAGCTAAGTGTATGTAAGGTCCCCGCTCTGCTGCGTGTCTCTTGGATTTGTGCCAATAAATCGGTACCGTAAGTGAACTATGATACATAGTTCAACGAGAGAAGTCGCAAAATTAACTGGAATGTTCAAGTAAATTATAGAAAAACCAGTAACGGCGCACTGCACGTTTGACTTGAGCATTCATAGTTTTCCTCCTCTTTCTCTGTACATTTACCATTCATTTGCTCAGAGGTTGATGTGCTTGCTGCTTCATGAACAGTTCTTCTTCTCTCCACCCTAGCGGCCCGCTACTTCTCTTCTTTCGTCGTCATCTTTTCGCATTAAAACTAATTTCGTTTTTGTGTTGCAATTACTTAGCACTTTTTCTTAATTTTCCACTTAAACTGGCACTTAAGTGTTCAATCTGCCTCAGGAATGATTTAAGATATGAAGAGGCAGGGGAAGTGACCGCGAAGGTGCTAGGGAATGAGAACGATGCACGTACGCATGCACCACACGGCCGCCTTGCTGCGCGCTGCTGAGAGTTGATTCTACAATAAAATAAAATGAAAATAAAAAGAATAATAAAAATCTTCACCCCAAAAGTGGGTAGTAGACATCACGTAGTATATGTGTACCAAATTTCAGGTCAAACGGTGAAACGGTTTGCGAGCTACAGGTGATTTAAAATCCTGGACAGACAAACGAACAGCCACGGTAACGTATTATATAGAAAGATACCCGATCTAAATCCGTTAAGTAGTTCTCTCGTGAAAACCCCCTTATAAGTACTTAGTACATTTTAAAACAAATTTACCAAACTTGGGTGGCACGGTGGCGCAGTGGTAGGGCTGCTGCCTCGCAGTTAGGAGACCTGGGTTCGCTTCCCGGGTCCTCCCTGCATGGAGTTTGCATGTTCTCCCCGTGTCTGCGTGGGTTTCCTCCGGGCGCTCCGGTTTCCTCCCACAGTCCAAAGACATGCAGGTTAGGTGGATAGGCGATTCTAAATTGGCCCTGATGTGTTTGTGTGTGTCCTGCGGTGGGTTGGCACCCTGCCCGGGAATGGTTCCTGCCTTGTGCCCTGTGTTGGCTGGGATTGGCTCCAGCAGACCCCTGTGTTCAGATTCAGTGGGTTGGAAAATGGATGGATGGATTTACCAAACTTAGTTTTGTTATTTCTCCATTGACTCCAAAACACAGAAACTGGGAAATAACAGCTCACTTAATTGGGTTAGGAGTCCAACTAAAAACAGAAGTTGGTTGGAACAAAAACCTGCAGCCACAGGAGGACCCCAGGACTGAGTTCGGGAAGCTGTGGACTAAAGCATTGGTAATGTACTCAGGAGGGTGGGCTCCTGCCTCGAGACCCTCAACTACATTAAATGATTTTGGCATTAGATGAATAAATGGAAGGAGTAAAGCAATTAAAAGTGAAAAATCTCCCCCGTACACCTCTTGTAGAAGAAAAATTAGACTTGGGGTGTCCCGTAGTCATTTAGGGCTAATATAGTTATTGCTCATCGAGTGTTTCTTTATGCCTTTCACATTAAAATATAGCATCTGTCTTAGACGTGGCTGTCAGAAACGTGCTCAGTCTTATCAGGAAACCAGAATAACAGTCAAGTGAACAACAAAGAACAAGAAGGTTCTGGGTGATGGTTCAAGAAGTTGACTGACAATCAGGACTTGACAGATGTCACATAAACAGGAACTTGAGACGTATTGGAAAGTATTGTGAGGGCCAAGAATGTACTAGAAATTAGACTTTTATTTTGGGGTACTGGGCTTTATAAACACATTTTTACATACTTTTGCCCACCACTGTATATCAGACAGATAAAAAAATACTCTATATAAAAAATGCAAAATACACTTTATAAATGAAATATATAGATAAAAGGCACAGCATAATACATACATTAAAGGGACTATACAATAAATAAGACCCTATCTGACACATAAAATGAAATACAAAAATAGGAATGGCATGTTATATACAGTAGATATGAAATGCACTAAATCATAGATTGATAAGAATGACTGTATATAATAGAAGTGAAAGGTGCTATATAACAGGTACCAAATCTATATCTATATATATATATATATATATATAACAGCCAAATACCACTGAGTCACTCATCATGAGATCTCCCGAGCCAGGAGGACTTGGGACTTGAAATCTGAAATGTAGGTCACCCCTGGCCCATAGGTGCTCGCTAAGAAACGGTTTTAAAAATTTCGGGGTCCAAGTGTGAAATTTCTTATAGTTTTTTTAGACCCGTTTGTATGTCTGTCCGCTTTTCACGAGAGAACTACTTAACGGATTTAAGTTGGGTTTTTTTCTATAATTTGCTTGAACATTCCGGTTGATTTTGCGACTTTCTCATTGCGCTAAGAATCACAGTTCATTTGCGATACCGATTTATTAGCGCAAATCCAAGAGAGAGACTCATCATGCTGCGGGGTGGGAGGTGGGACCCTCCTCACTCACACGTCTGCCTCGAGGCGTAACCTTAATGCCGCTTAGATAGCGAACGAGAGAACTACTTAACGGATTTTGATTTTGTTTTTTTCTATAATTTGCTTGAACATTCCGGTTGATTTTGCGACTTTATTATCACACTAAGTATCAGAGTTCGCTTGCCGTACCGATTTATTAGCGCAAATCTGAGAGAGACACTCATCGGGCTGCGGGGTGGAACCCTCCTCACTCACACGTCTGCCTCGAGGCGTAACCTTAACGCCGCTTAGATAGCGAATGAGAGAACTACTTAACGGATTTTGATTTTGTTTTTTTTCTATAATTTGCTTGAACATTCCGGCTGATTTTGCGACTTCTCTCATTGCGCTAAGAATCAGAGTTCGCTTGCAGGAGCGATAAATTCGCGCTAATCCGAGATGGAGGCTGCGGGCTGAGGGAAGGAGGAAGTGTGACGTCAGGAGTAGCGAGCTGGCAGGGCCCTCCTCACTGTCCTGTTTCACTAATACAGGGATGGCAAGTATATACAGGTAAAATTCCGTTACAACAAAGTGTGAGGGGCCTAAAAAATATTTCGTTGTAATGAAAGTTTCGTAGTAATGAGATTCTGTATTTCTCATTATACTGCTTTCTTTAACTTGCATCCAGGCGTTCACAATCATTTCAATAGTTTCTTTCATGTTAATTTTAATCTCCTCCTGTCTAAAAGTTATGCTGACGAGAATGTTTCTCTGCATTTCCTTGCGATGATACACTTTCAGGGTGCGAATGATGCCCAAACCCAATGGCTGAAGCACTGCTGTACAATTGGGTGGGAGGAACTCAATGCAAACATTATCTAAATGTGGAAGCCTGTTGTGGGCAGCATAGTTATCAATCAGAAGCCGAATCATCCTTTTCTTCTTCTTCATATTGTGAGGTTCCTAAACTTTTTTGGAAACCTGATGGGAACAACACGCTGAAGTGCAATTGCTGCGTCTGTGTAAGATTGTTTGTCTGTGGCCGGGGCAGGGCAACAGCAGACTCACAGCACTGCAGTAAAGCGCAAATCCTAAAAGATCAGGGTCGCGCTATAAGTCCCTGTCTTGCATCCCAAAACATGAGGCTGAGTTTCAGTACTTTAGCAAAACCATCTTTATTCAGCTTGAAACAGGAACAGCCCGGTTATTTATCGTATTGTGATCTGCTGCTCTCCTACACTCAGACACAGCAGTCAGGCAGGGCCGTGACCAAGTAATACTATTCCTTGCATCACCCATCGAGATCTTTTCTGTTTGCTTCGGTGAAGAGCTGCCCCAGAGCTGTGAGCCTGCTGTTGGCAACAGATAAACAGTCTTCCACAGACGCGGTGATCGCACTTTGGGATGCTCTTCAGCGTGTTGTCCCACTGGGGGAGGTCCCAAGAGAGTTTAGAAACCTCACATTTTCTTGAATGAGTGCTACATTAATGGATCACTGAACCACAGAAAACGGCTTTTTCGACGTCTTCAAATTGCAGCAGTTTGCATACTTTTGCAACCCGAGATTTTACTTCTCTTTTTGCTCGGTCTTTCAAGAAAGTTGACAATGTCGATGAAATTCCAAATTCACTGACAACGTGTTTTTTCTTTTTGCCAGCATCAAGAGCTTATTTTTTTCTAATATGAACTGTTAGCGTTTTTTTGTGCCTGCCATTTCTATAGGAGGGTGACAATGAGTTCAATTCCAATGGATGTTTTCCAAAATGTTGATGAGCGATGAGCAAAAGGTATCACCGAAAACCACCAAAAACAGGAAAGAAACAGTAGATAGATAGATAGATAGATAGATAGATAGATAGATAGATAGATAGATAGATAGATAGATAGATAGATAGATAGATAGATAGATAGATAGATAGATAGATAGATAGATAGATAGATAGATAGATAGATAGATAGATAGATAGATAGATAGATAGATAGATAGATAGATAGATAGATAGATAGATAGATAGATAGATAGATAGATAGATAGATAGATAGATAGATAGATAGATAGATAGATAGATAGATAGATAGATAGATAGATAGATAGATAGATAGATAGATAGACACTTTATTAATCCCAATGGGAAATTCACATACTCCAGCAGCAGCATACTGATACAATAAATAATATTAAATTAAAGAATGATAATAATGCAGGTGAAAAACAGACAATAACTTTGTATAATTTTAACGTTTACCCCCCGGGTGGAATTGAAGAGTCGCATAGTTTGGGGGAGGAACGATCTCCTCAGTCTGTCAGTGGAGCAGGACAGTGACAGCAGTCTGTCGCTGAAGCTGCTCCTCTGTCTGGAGATGATACTATTAAGTGGATGCAGTGGATTCTCCATGATTGATAGGAGCCTTTTGAGTGCCCTTCGCTCTGCCACAGATGTTAAACTGTCCAGCTCCATGCCAACAATAGAGCCTGCCTTCCTCACCAGTTTGTCCAGACGTGAGGCGTCTTTCCTCTTAATGCTGCCTCCCCAGCACACCACCACATAGAAGAGGGCGCTCGCCACAACCGTCTGATAGAACATCTGCAGCATCTTATTGCAGATGTTGAAGGACGCCAGCCTTCTAAGGAAGTATAGTCGGCTCTGTCCTTTCTTGCACAGCGCATCAGTATTGGCAGTCCAGTCTAATTTATCATCCAGCTGTATGATCATCCAGTATGAGGAACATTCGAAGAAAGAAAAAAAAATGTACAACGTTTGTGTTTGGGGATCATTGTGCACAACCAACTGCTCTGTGGATGATTCATTCCAGCATTTCAAGGTCTTTTGGGCACTTCATTGTAATGAAAGTATCTGCTGAATGTATTTCGTGGTAAGATTTCTATAGACTCGTGTCATATGGGGAAACTGTTGGGACCATAAAAATACTTCGTTCTAATGAAAATTTCGTTGTAAAGATATTTGTTGTAACAGAATTTTACCTGTATATTAGTCAATGTATGTATGTATGTTCCAGCATCACTTCCAAACGGCTGGAGCGATTTTCATGAAACTTGATACACGTTTCTCATTGGTCGACTAAAAATACTGCAGGGTGAAATCAACCCTAACCCACCCCCTTCTGGGTGGGGTGGGGTGTGATCCTGTGGTCTTGTACAGGTGCTGGTCATAAAATTAGACTATCATGACAAAGTTGATTTATTTCAGTAATTCCATTCAAAAAGTGAAACTTGTATATTAGATTCATTCATTACACACAGACTGATGTATTTCAAATGTTTATTTCTTTTAATGTTGATGATTATAACTGACAACTAATGAAAGTCCCAAATTCAGTATCTCGGAAAATTCGAATATTGTGAAAACGTTCAATATTGAAGACACCTGGTGCCACACTCTAATCAGCTAATTAACTCAAAAGCCTTTAAATGGTCTCTCAGTCGAGTTCTGTAGGCTACACAATCATGGGGAAGACTGCTGACTTGACAGTTGTCCAAAAGACGACCATTGACACCTTGCACAAGGAGGGCAAGACACAAAAGGTCATTGCTAAAGAGGCTGGCTGTTCACAGAGCTCTGTGTCCAAGCACATTAATAGAGAGGCGAAGGGAAGGACAAGATGTGGTAGAAAAAAAGTGTGCAAGCAAAAGGGACAACCGCACCCTGGAGAGGATTGTGAAACAAAACCCATTGAAAAATGTGGAGGAGATTCACAAAGAGTGGACTGCAGCTGGAGTCAGTGCTTCAAGAACCACCACACACAGACGTATGCAAGACATGGGTTTCAGCCGTCGCATTCCTTGTGTCAAGCCACTCTTGAACAAGAGACAGCGTCAGAAGCGTCTCGTCTTTGGACTGCTGCTGAGTGGTCCAAAGTTATGTTCTCTGATGAAAGTAAATTTTGCATTTCCTTTGGAAATCAAGGTCCCAGAGTCTGGAGGAAGAGAGGAGAGGCACAGAATCCACGTTGCGTGAGGTCCAGTGTAAAGTTTCCACAGTCAGTGATGGTTTGGGGTGCCATGTCATCTGCTGGTGTTGGTCCATTGTGTTTTCTGAGGTCCAAGGTCAACACAGCCGTCTACCAGGAAGTTTTAGAGCACTTCATGCTTCCTCCTGCTGACGAACTTTATGGAGATGCAGATTTCATTTTCCAACAGGACCTGGCACCTGCACACAGTGCCAAAGCTACCAGTACCTGGTTTAAGGACCATGGTATATCCCTGTTCTTGATTGGCCAGCAAACTCGTCTGACCTTAACCCCATAGAAAATCTATGGGGTATTGTGAAGAGGAAGATGCAATACGCCAGACCCAATAATTCAGAAGAGCTGAAGGCCACTATCAGAGCAACATGGGCTCTCCTAACACCTGAGCAGTGCCACAGACTGATCGACTCCATGCCACGCCGCATTGCTGCAGTAATCCAGGACAAAGGAGCCCCAACTAAATATTGAGTGCTGTACATGGTCATACTTTTCATGTTCATACCCTTCAGTTGGCCAACATTTCTAAAAATCCTTTTTTTGCATTGGTCTTAATTGATATTCTAATTTTCCGAGATACTGAATTTGGGACTTTCATTAGTTGTCAGTTATAATCATCAACATTAAAAGAAATAAACATTTGAAATACATCAGTCTGTGTGTAATGAATGAATCTAATATACAAGTTTCACTTTTTGAATGGAATTACTGAAATAAATCAACTTTGTCATGATATTCTAATTTTATGACCAGCACCTGTACACGTTATCATCCAGTTGATACTCGGAATGACCACCAGAGGGCGAACTGGAGGTGACTGCCAGCATTCTTTATGTTTGAGCACCACCGCTGCGCGCCCCTGTTGCTTTTGAAATCCAAGTCGGCCTGTTCCGAGCTCAACTGGATGATAACATACATACAAGACCACAAGAACAAAAACATTAGTGAGTCTTCAATATTTGTTCATTTATTTTTATTTTTAAAGTTTTTTGATTTTTTTTAGTTGTATTTTTCTCAAACAATTAAAAAAAAAAACACTTTATTTTCCTCCTGGGCAACGCCGGGTATTTCAGCTATAGCTAGTGCACAATATAATAGATACATACTACGGGCACTATACAATAGATAAAAGCCACAATATGATAGATAAAATAGAAAAGGCACTCTATGACAGACACATATTGAGAGTACTATACCAAACATTGAAAAATATGAATGGCTTTATATAATGATAGATGTTAAAGGCACAAAATAATAGATAAAGAGATAGTAAAGGCGCTATATAATAAACACTAAATTTAGAACAACTGATAAATGCTGTTTGCGGTGGGTTGGCGCCCTGCCCGGGATTTGTTCCTGCCTTGCGCCCTGTGCTGGCTGGGATTGGCTCCAGCAAACCCCTGTGACCCTGTGTTAGAATATAGCGGGTTTGAAAATGGATGGATGGATGGATGATAAATGCTGCAGATTCCAAAGGTTCTTTATATACCAGATAGACAGATGGATATTCATCCAGCCATCCATCCATTTTCCAGCCTGCTGAATCCGAACACAGGGTCACGGGGGTCTGCTGGAGCCAATCCCAGCCAACACAGGGCACAAGGCAGTAACCAATCCCGGGCAGGGTGCCAACCCACCGCAGGACACACACAAACACCAAGCACACACTAGGGCCAATTTAGAATCACCAATCCACCTAACCTGCATGTCTTTGGACTGTGGGAGGAAACCCACGCAGACATGGGGAGAACATGCAAACTCCACGCAGGGAGGACCCGAGAAGCGAACCCAGGTCCCCAGGTCTCCCAACTGCGATGCAGCAGCGCTACCCACTGCGCCACCGTGCCACCCATGGATATTCATACGAGAAGCCATTTTAGTTTGTTTTTTTTTGGGTTGGGGGGGCTTTCCGCCCACTCTGTCCATTTCATTTCCCTTTCGAGCCGCCGATGCCTCTGAGGGTTAAGCGGCCACTGCGCATTTCAATCCGCCTCAGTGATGTCAGTGGGAAAGAATGAAGAGTCGGGAGGCACTGGAAAAAAGAGCAAGGTTCTGAAAGAGAGGGAGCTGAAGGAGCCTCACGTCACACGCGCTGCTTTTCCAAATTCTATCAGCGCCCTGTGACCGCAGGGCTCGGTGGCTGCCTTCAGGAAACAGACCCCAATTTGTGTATGTTTATGGGCGACGGGTGTCATTTTATTTAGCCTTATCGGCACTAAAGAAGGCTCAGCCGTATGGCTTTTCAGCTCTTTGACAAAGTAAACTGAGTCTTGGATTCTGTACAATGTCAGCAGGCCAAAGTCCGCTATCCTGACGAAATGCATAATGGCCAGCAGCAGGGTTGTCCTACTGGGCAGAAAGTGACCAGTTTCATGTTATGTGAGGTAATTAGGATCAGTCAGCGTATCATTCTCTATAGATGAATATGTCATATAAATGAAGCCATTCATCGATCCTCCTAATAATAATAATTCTTTGCATTTATATAGCACTTTCCTCACAGCGCTCAGCAATTGCAGGTTAAGGGCCTTGCGTAAGGGCCCAACAGAGCAGAGTCCCTTTTGGCATTTTACAGGATTTGAACCGTCAACCTTCCGATTGCCAGTGCAGATCTCTAGCCTCACAGCCAGCACTCCTACCCATTTCCAGATGCGCATTCCAGTAGGAACCAATTCTTGATGGGGCATCAGTCCACCAAAGGGCGTACTCCCACATACTAAGACGTTTAATAATGGCCATTCAGCCATAATGTGTACTTGTTGTAGGATGGGGAAGAAAAGCCCCCATCAGCCTCAACACAGTGAGAACATGAAAAGTCCACACAACAGTGCCAGGGCTGGGGTTGGAAGTTAAATCCAGCGTGAACCACTGTGCCACCAAGCTACCTAAAAATAGCCAAAGAATTAAACAAATTAAAAATGTAAAGATGTACAGCAAGCCCACCGCTCACTCCCACTGATCGGCCACCACAGTTCATTGAGCTTAGTGGGCAAAAACACCAGAACTGCCCATGCTGCCAGCATTCACCACTTTGTCTTGCTTCTGATAGGGATGGGAAGGTTCGGGTGGGTAGGGAGCTGTTACTACAAATGGAATCCATTGCAGTGGGATAGTAAGCAATTAGCCACAGTGTTGGCATGAATCTTAAACAGAATTGGAGATTGTGAGTCAACCGGAAAATGTGATTCATGCAAACGGGGAAATGTGCAGCTGTTCTTATCTTTATTTTGTAGAATGCACTTTAATCAGCGAGGAGACGCGGTGGTCCAGTGATTAGCAGTGCGGATGGACACATTCAGGGTGGCCTGTCTCTAATTTGCACGCCAAAGGCCCATTTAAATCCAGTGTCCGCAAGGATGTACGTGACGTAAATTTTGTCATCAGTCTTGGCACGCAGACCCTCACAACTGGGACCGCTTGCCTGCAAAACTTTATAACCATGTGGTCCCAAGTGCATCCACTGTGCATCCGCGAGACAAGAAAACGCGTGCACATTGGAGAGCCACCAGTTGTGTGAAGTGTCTCCACCCGCACCTACAGTGGTGGCCAAAAGATTTGAGAATGACCCAAAGTCTACTGCTTCATTGTTTTTAGATGTTTTTGTCAGATGGTATACTGAATTAGATAGATAGATAGATAGATAGATAGACAGACAGACAGACAGACAGACAGACAGACAGACAGACAGACAGACAGACAGACAGACAGACACACACACACACACACACACACACACACACACACACACACACACACACACACACACACACACACTTTATTAATCCCAATGGGAAATTCACAATGCTCAAATTCAAGTATTTCACAGTTTAAAGAATTACGAGGGTTGTCTGGGTTCCGCGCGGAATTTTATCGTTTGTCGAGTGTCAGCCTGTCGAAACCTGTTCTGCTGTGTAGAGGGATTATTCAAGTGGTTGCATGTTTTTGTTCAGATGTTTTGCTCCCTCTCTTCCTTCAGAATGAACAGGAGAAGCAAACGAACTGAGAGTGCGCAGCCGGCGCTAGCGGCGAAGCTCCCGACTCCGTGCGTGCGTGACTTTCGAGTGATGATTTTTTACGACTTTTCTGATGGTTTAACAGCTAAAGAGTGCTGCCAAAAACTTTCTCGCATCTTCAAGAAAAATGCTCCAAAGAAGACGATGGTTTTTAAGTGGTTCCAGCACTTCAGCACAGGCCACTTCAACTTTGACGATGAAGAACGTGAACTGAAACCGCGAAGTTCGACTGATGGCAGAAATGCTGATCGTGTGAAGGAGTTCCTGGAAGAAGATGGTCGTGTGACCATCAGGAAAATTGCCCTGGAACTTGGGATGACCCGGTATGCTGTCGACACCATCATTCGACGAGATCTTGGCTTTACAAAGAAATGTGCCCGATGGGTTCCAAGGCTGCTGACTGTGGAACAAAAGCAAGCTCGCGTGGAATGGTGCAAGTCTTTCCTTGACAAGTTAAACATTGGCCAATCGATCTTGCACCATGTGACTTTTGGCTCTTCCCAAAGGTGAAAGAACCCCTGCGAGGCCACAACTTCGAAACTCGAGAGGAACTGATTGCAGCTGTCAAAGAACAGCTGGACAACCTCCCAAAGACAGCCTTTCATGAGTGTTTTGCGGCGTGGGTCAGAAGAGCCCAAAAGTGCATTGATGTTAGCGGTGAATACTTGGAAAAAGTCGCTGGCTACTTATTTCGAGTGATTCCGCGCGGAACCCAGACAACCCTCGTATTTAATAAAATTAGAAAAAAACGAGCTAATTAGCAATAGTATTGCTGGCTTATAATTATTTCAAAGACCATGGGAAACAGCAGATGACCAGTGACTTAACACCGTGAAGCGTGAGTGTACAATGTTATTACCCAAATTCTATGGACAATTGTGTTGCCCCGCGGATAAGTCGACCTTGATTTTTTGAATGAATTTTAAGGCATAAATTTTTCGACTTATACACGAGTATCTACGGTAATCAGATCACTAGGACAGCATATTTTCACTTAAGAAATAGAGCAAAAGTTAGACCCCTTATAACATTGCAAGATGCTGAGAAATGATTTCACGCTTATGTGTTTAGTTGACTAGATTGCTGCAAGGCACTCCTCTCAGGATCATCCAAAAAAGACATCAATCAATTGCAACGACTGCAGAATGAAGCTATCAGAATCTTAGCTAGGAAAAGACAATCCGAACCCATCACACCAGTCATAGCGTCATTACACTGGTTACCCGTGTCATTTAGAATTAACTTTAAAGTACTAAAGTCTACACAATAAAAAAGGACAAAGGGGGAAAGTCGAGTCAGATAGGACCCTATGAAGACAAAACAGCATGTCATCCCGAGAGAATGAGGTGCTAAAGCGGAATGGCCTGAAGCCACTGGAAGACATTGTTACCACACACAGGATGTGCCTACCCGATGTGGCGGACGGTTCGGGCCACCTCTTTACTGGAAGGACCGGGGGAGAGAGAGCTTATTCAGGGTACTACTTTGCCCCAGAGTGCTAGGTGGCAGCCCCTTTTGGGTTGTAACGGTGCTTCAGACTCCCACCGGGAGCAGTTTGAAGCAGCCCTGCTGAGTTCCGTGGGTGCTACCAGGGGGCACTGAAGGTACTTTTGGTACCTGGAAGTACTGCCAGAAGGAGGTGGACACCTGGAGCACTGCCAGATACCCTTTAAAAGGTGCCAGGCACCACTACTCCGGGAGCCAGAGCCGAGAAGAGGAGTGAAAGTGAAAAGAGTGGAAGAGAAAGAAAAAGGAAGAAGAAAAGTGTGCTTCTGTGCCGTGTTCTGGTGTTTATTGCGCTGTACAGGTGGGAAATGGGAAGAAGGCGTTTCCCACGAGGAAAAAGGATAAAAAATAAAAGGGTGTGTGCTGAACTTGTGTCCTGCATCTGTCTGCGTCAGGTTTGGGCGGCAGGAGCGCCCTCCGCAGGCCACACCGGATGCATACTGCATCTTCGCCCTCAACACATTTGCTGGATGCCACCAAACAGGACACAAAAAACCAGACAGGCCACATAACACTTGGAGGTCAACGTTTTTTAGGGGACTTGAAAACTGTTGACCTACCGCTGGATGAAGCTGAACTCATTGCAGCTGATTGAGTCCATTGGAGAGCATTTGTTGCCCGATGCGCCGAGAAGCATGGGAGGACACTGACTAACTAACTCTGTAAAAGGCGCTATATCAAGTGCAGTGTAATCTATCCCCCAGGCAATACGTGCCAAATATCTCGTGGCTTGAGTCTCCTGCACTGCAGTCTCTCAAGTCAGCAAAGCAAACATCAGCTCAGGGGGACTCAGGAAACTGCAAAAGCAGCAGTCGGCCTCTCAGCCAGCCCATTAGATTTTTTTACTTTCATGGTGGGTTTCGTGGAAAAAAGAAATCTAAACGGGCACTCGGGGAAAGTTGGATTTCCGGTGGCATTCGCTCTACCAGCTCGAGTTTTGTTTTTTTTTTGAAGCTCTTATAGCAAACAGCACTCCATGACCGGTGTGAAAACCTTCAAATTCCACTGTGGTTTTCCTCCGAAAAGAGCAAATCACTGGACCCTGCTCAGTTATTCATGAATGCAGGGCCGCGTCCAGCTGTGCCGAGTGGGGAAACAGAGGGCGCCTGCGGTCAGCGTTGTCCTTTCATCCTGGAGGGCTCTGTGGGTCCAGTTACATGAGATCCAGAGCACCGACTGTTTAAGTGCTTTTGACGGCAAAGGGTATTAAATTTAAAACTTAAAAAAAATAATAAAAAACAACGGAAGAAGGGTCAACAGTTCAGTCACGTATTGGACTTCAACTTTAATGGCTTCCTATAGCCGGCTGCTGTTCTTTCCTCCGTCACGTGTGTGCACATAGAGCACAGCTGAAGGGCTCTAGTGACTGTAATTATACCGCCACACCAGGGGATGACGCTGTGTTTTATTGCTTTTCTTTCTTCCTCCCTCTGCAGCCTGTATGATTGACAGCTGTAACATCTCTGATGTCACTTCTGGTGTTCATCCCTCTAGGCCCGTCTCCTCCTGCTGAAAGAAGGGCCGAAAACCGGGAGCTTCGCCATCTTTGCCAGTTCCGTCTTGAACTCGTCTGAAAAGACCTTTTCACTGTTTGATTTTTTTCATTGTGGACCAAGTGTACAGGGCGCCGGGTTGGACCTCAAATCGTTTTCATTGTCTTGTCATTCTCTTACATCTCCAAACCTCTGGGCTCCCAGGTTGCATCCAGGCTGTTGGTCCGTGCACCATAAGACACAATCCTCCACCTCCAACTCACCTCCATTATCAATGCAACCCATGATGGAGGAGTCGTCTGAGAACTTCTGTAGATGGCAGAAACTGGTATTACAGTCGTGTGAAAAAGTAAGTGCCCCCCGTGGAAACTGTTGGCTTTTTCCACGTATTTGAACAGCTAAACAGTAGATCTTAATGTCAACAGTGCAGATAATATCGTTGAACAAATGGCACATACAACTCAAATGGTGGATTCATTCTCAACATCTAAATTAACAATTTGTCACGTGGAAAAAAGGAAGTCCACCCCTACATTCATCACCAGCTCAAATCCATCCAATTAGAATAAGGGCAATTATCCTGAACTTAACATCTATGAGTGGGGGGGCCTGAGGTTAAAGATCCCTAATCTTCATCTGGGTATTCTTATGCCTGATGTTATGACTGTGAATCTCATGCCCGAGTTTAAAAACCCAAATATTTTTCTTTAAGAAAGGGGACCGGAGGGTGTGTTCCAACTACAGAGGGATCACACTCCTCAGCCTCCCTGGAAAAGTCTATTCGGGGGTCCTGGAGAGGAGGGTCCGTCGGATAGTCGAGCCTTGGATTCAGGAGGAACAGTGTGGTTTTCGTCCTGGTCGCGGAACAGTGGACCAGCTCTACACCCTTAGCAGAGTCCTGGAGGGTGCATGGGAGTTTGCCCAACCAGTCTACATGTGTTTTGTGGACTTGGAAAAGGCATTCGACCGTGTCCCTCGGGGAATCCTGTGGGGGGTACTCTGAGAGCATGGGGTACCAGACCCCCTGATAAGGGCTGTTCGGTCCCTGTATGATCAGTGCCAGAGCTTGGTCCGCATTGCCGGCAGTAAGTCGAACCCGTTTCTAGTGAGAGTTGGACTCCGCCAGGGCTGCCCTTCGTCACCAATTCTGTTCATAACTTTTATGGACAGAATTTCTAGGCGCAGCCAGGGTGTTGAGGGGGTCTGGTTTGGTGGACTCAGGATTGGGTCACTGCTTTTTGCAGATGATGTTGTCCTGTTTGCTTCATCAGGCCGTGATCTTCAGCTCTCTCTGGATCGGTTCGCAGCTGAGTGTGAAGCAGCTGGTATGGGAATCAGCACTTCCAAATCTGAGACCATGGTCCTCAGCCGGAAAAGGGTGGAGTGCCCTCTCAGGGTTGGTAGCGAGATCCTGCCCCAAGTGGAGGAGTTCAAGTATCTCGGGGTCTTGTTCACGAGTGAGGGAAGAATGGAGCGTGAGATCGACAGGCGGATCGGAGTGGCATCCGCAGTAATGCGGGCGCTGCATCGGTCTGTCATGGTGAAAAAGGAGCTGAGCCGCAAGGCGAAGCTCTCAATTTACCAGTCGATCTTTGTTCCTACCCTCACCTATGGTCATGAGCTGTGGGTAGTGACCGAAAGAACGAGATCGCGAATACAAGCGGCTGAAATGAGTTTCCTCCGCAGGGTGTCTGGGCTTTCCCTTAAAGATAGGGTGAGAAGCTCAGAGTAGAGCCGCTGCTCCTCCGCATCGAGAGGAGTCAGATGAGGTGGCTCGGGCATCTGATCAGGATGCTTCCTGGACGCCTCCCTGGTGAGGTGTTCCGGGCACGTCTAACCGGGAGGAGGCCCCGGGGAAGACCCAGGACACGCTGGAGGGACTATGTCTCCCGGCTGGCCTGGGAACGCCTTGGGATTCTCCTGGAAGGGCTAGAAGAAGTGGCCGGGGAGAGGGAAGTCTGGGCATCTCTGCTCAAGCTGCTGCCCCCGCAACCCGACCTCGGATAAGCGGAAGAGGATGGATGGATGGATGGATGGATATTTGGGAGGTTTATGGAGTGAATGGGATAAGAAAATATATGCAAGAAAATAAGCATAGGGATGGGTGTGTTGTGAGAGAAAGGTCCCAATTTTTTGGGTGTTTGGAGGTAATTAATGATATCTTCATTTCTGAATTCTCTGATCTCCTGGCTGATATTACCCTCTCCCATGACAAAGTATTTATTGTTGGTGATTTTAACATTCACGTTTGTTGTCAATCGAAACCTTTGGTTAATGACTTTTTATCACTATTGGACTCATTTGATTTTATCCAGCATATTAATACGCCAACTCACTCTCTCAGTCACACCCTTGGTCTCGTTCTTACACGTGATATTTCAGTTAATAATAGTAGTTTATGCGATGTTTCTTTTACTGATCACTTTTCTATAATGATGGATTTGAATATTACTGTTGATGTTCCTACTACTAGTTGTACTCCACGCTGCTCTCGCTTTTTAAATTCTTCTATTATATCCGATTTTAAAACCATATTCTCTAGTCTTGATGTACTTGTTCAATATGGTGGTATCGATGATTCTGTTTTAGAATTTAATTCTTCTTGTAAAACGGTTTTAGACTCAATTGCTCCACTCAAGATTCGCTGTAATAAGGGAAGACCTGCTCCCTCGCTAAATAAAACTACGGGACCGCCACGCCGTGCCTGTCGAACTGCGGAATGGCGTTGGAAAAAAGATGGTCTGATTATTTCTAAGCAGATTTTTTAGGACTTCTCTATTCAACTTCCAGGTTGCAGTTAAGAAAGCTAAACATGATTTCTTCGCTGATTTAGTATCCCGTCATTCTAAGACGGGACTTAATTAGGGTCTAGGGCAGCGTTTCTCAACTTTTAAGTATTTGCGACTTGAGTTTTCATAACAGTTTTAATCGCGCCCCCCCCCCCCCCTAACGTTTTTTTGAAAGGAGCCCACTAATACCAATTTGTTCTTTTTTAATTAATGATCTATCATAGATGCATATTTTATTATACCATCCATCCATCCATCCATTCATTCTCTACCGCTTATCCGAGGTCGGGTCGCGGGGGCAGCAGCTTGAGCAGAGATGCCCAGACTTCCCTCTCCCCGGCCACTTCTTCTAGCTCTTCCGGGAGAATCCCAAGGCGTTCCCAGGCCAGTCGAGAGACATAGTCCCTCCAGCGTGTCCTGGGTCTTCCCCGGGGCCTCCTCCCGGTTAGACGTGCCCGGAACACCTCACCAGGGAAGCGTCCAGGAGGCATCCTGATCAGATGCCCGAGCCACCTCATCTGAGTGCTCTCGATGCAGAGGAGCAGCGGCTCTACTCTGAGCTCATCCCAGATGACTGAGCTTCTCACCCTATCTTTAAGGGAAAGCCCAGACACCCTGCGGAGGAAACTCATTTCAGCCGCTTGTATTCGCGATCTCGTTCTTTCGGTCACTACCCATAGTTCATGACCATAGGTGAGGGTAGGAACATAGATCGACTGGTAAATTGAGAGCTTCGCCTTGCAGCTCAGTTTATTATACCTACTTAACTTTTATCGACATTTATCTAACTCTATATTTATTTTTCTAGTATCAGAATGTAGTTTACGTTAATTTGTTTTGGTTTCAGTAGATGGATTTTTCATATTTTCGATTCTTGTTTTCTTTTTTTCACATCTTCGTGCCCCCCTTTTTGTTACTTCGCGCCCCCCTAGAGGGGCCCGCCCCACAGTTTGAGAACCACTGGTCTAGGGTCTTATTTAATTCCAATTAATGCGGCCATTCACCCTCATTTTGTGACGGGATTAAATAGTACTGTTCTTTCATGTGAGCAGTTTCTTTCATTCTTTATCGGTAAAATTGATACAATCCACTGTGGTATTGTTCCAATTGGCTATGAACTTCCTACTGTTAATCACGGCATTGTCTTGGCATCTTTTGATCTTGTCTCACTTTCACAGTTAAAAAGTACTATTGATACCCTTAAAGCTACCCTCAGCCCCCTTGAGGTTGTACCACCATGCCTCTTAGTGGAAGCCTTTGATGTTTTGGGTCCACCTTTACTAGCCATTATCAATAGTTCTATTAGTGAGGGAGTTGTGCCCTCATTTGTTAAACATGCTGCGGTGCGTCCCTGTCTAAAAAAGGCAGAGTTAGATCCTGGAGTTTTAGCCAATTTTCGCCTGATTTTCCAATTGCTATTTCTGGCTAATATACAGGTGCTGGTCATAAAATTAGAATATCATGACAAAGTTGATTTATTTCAGTAATTCCATTCAAAAAGTGAAACTTGTATATTAGATTCATTCATTACACACAGACTGATGTATTTCAAATGTTTATTTCTTTTAATGTTGATGATTATAACTGACAACTAATGAAAGTCCCAAATTCAGTATCTCAGAAAATTAGAATATTGTGAAAAGGTTCAATATTGAAGACCCCTGGTGCCACACTCTAATCAGCTAATTAACTCAAAAGTCTTTAAATGGTCTCTCAGTCGAGTTCTGTAGGCTACACAATCATGGGGAAGACTGCTGACTTGACAGTTGTCCAAAAGACGACCATTGACACCTCGCACAAGGAGGGCAAGACACAAAAGGTCATTGCTAAAGAGGGTGGCTGTTCACAGAGCTCTGTGTCCAAGCACATTAATAGAGAGGCGAAGGGAAGGACAAGATGTGGTAGAGAAAAGTGGACAAGCAATAGGGATAACCGCACCCTGGAGAGGATTGGGAAACAAAACCCATTCAAAAATGTGGGGGAGATTCACAAAGAGTGGACTGCAGCTGGAGTCAGTGCTTCAACCACCACGCACAGACGTATGCAAGACATGGGTGTCAGCTGTCGCATTCCTTGTGTCAAGCCACTCTTGAACAAGAGACAGCGTCAGAAGCGTCTCGCCTTTGGACTGCTGCTGAGTTGTTCAAAGTTATGTTCTCTGATGAAAGTAAATTTTGCATTTCCTTTGGAAATGAAGGTCCCAGAATCTGGAGGAAGAGATGAGAGGCACAGAATCCACGTTGCGTGAGGTCCAGTGTAAAGTTTCCACAGTCAGTGATGGTTTGGGGTGCCATGTCATCTGCTGGTGTTGGTCCATTGTGTTTTCTGACATCCAAGGTCAACGCAGCCGTCTACCAGGAAGTTTTAGAGCACTTCATGCTTCCTGCTGCTGATGAACTTTACGGAAATGCAGATTTCATTTTCCAACAGGACCTGGCACCTGCACACAGTGCCAAAGCTACCAGTACCTGGTTTAAGGACCATGGTATCCCTGTTCTTGACTGGCCAGCAAACTCGCCTGACCTTAACCCCATAGAAAATCTATGGGGTATTGTGAAGAGGAAGATGCAATACGCCAGACCCAACAATTCAGAAGAGCTGAAGGCCACTATCAGAGCAACATGGGCTCTCATAACACCTGAGCAGTGCCACAGACTGATCGACTCCATGCCATGCCGCATTGCTTTAGTAATCCAGGCCAAAGGAGCCCCAACTAAATATTGAGTGCTGTACATGCTCATACTGTTCATGTTCATACCTTTCAGTTGGCCAACATTTCTAAAAATCCTTTTTTTGCATTGGTCTTAATTGATATTCTAATTTTCCGAGATACTGAATTTGGGACTTTCATTAGTTGTCAGTTATAATCATCAACATTAAAAGAAATAAACATTTGAAATACACCAGTCTGTGTGTAATGAATGAATCTAATATACAAGTTTCACTTTTTGAATGGAATTACTGAAATAAATCAACTTTGTCATGATATTCAAATTTTATGACCAGCACCTGTATGTGAGCCTTGTTGGCAAACTGCAGCAGATCAAGATGGTCTGTAACCAGAGGCTGAGAGTGGTCAAAGGTCTTCGTAATGTATGAAATGAGAACAACCGCTCTTAAGTCTTTGGGGGGAGCAGGAGTGCCCCTTTCTTTGGCATTGGGACCACACAAGATGTTTAACACAGCAGAGGTTAGATCAGGTTAGGTTGGGGTGCATGCACTGATACAGCGTGTTGCCACACACACTACATGATGAAACACCTTGGTATCCCAGTTGGCAACCCCCCCAGGCAGACACGCAGTCCAGTCCCACCCTTCGGAAATTACCATCTATTTGCCGCAGCCAGGTGTTACGTGGGTGCCCCCTTCGTCTGGTCCAGCCACTCAACAATGAGGACCCTGTGAGTCGGAACACCCTCAGGTAATCGCGCCACATGGTCGTAGTGCTGTAACAATGCAGGTCATGTGTCTCATTCAGGACTCCGTGAGCAACACAAAGTCAAACCAGCGGCATCCAAGGATTCTCCGAAGAGACACAGGAGTCCAGTCTTCATCTCAGGTAACTGGATAGCGTCCATGTCTCACATACAGGAAGCACCAGGACTCTAAAGACGGACCTTCGTCCTTTTGCAGGGATATCAGGAGGGCCACACACCCCTTACCAGTGACCTCATGACCCCCCATGCTCTCCCAGTCCGTCTATTGACTTCATAGGAAGAGTCACCGGAGATATGAATGTCACTGCCGAGGTCAGTAAACCTCTCCACGAGGTCGACACTCTCTACAGGCAGACACGCTGCTGATGGCCATGCCCAAGAGGTCATTAATGGCCTGGCTGTTGGTTTTTATCAGGACACTCGCGAGCCCAGACTCTCAGACTCCTCACTCAGAGCATCCATTGACTCCACGAAGATCAGAGCATCGTCAGCAAAGTCAAGATCAGTGAATCTCTCTTCACCAAGAGATGCCCCACAGCCGCTGGACCCCACGACTCTGCCCAACACACAGTCCATGCAAACATTGATGAGAGTAGGAGCAGAACACACCACCCTGATGGACCCCTGAATCAACTGGGAAAATCAGCAGAGGAACCTTCTTCAAACTCAGGAAAAGTGAGAATCGGATAATGAAAGACCCCTCAAAATTATTACCAAAGCCACTACGCAAACTGTATCAGCGAGCCCTACACTATAAAATCTGTGAAGACTTCCATGTCAAATCCTCAAGGTGGCGCTCAAAGCCCACCTCCTTCCTGACTTGCATTTTTCTCCTCTGCTCCAGAAGCTCTTCATCAGGACAGTCTT
The DNA here is from genome assembly GCF_900747795.2 of Erpetoichthys calabaricus. NCBI lineage: Eukaryota > Metazoa > Chordata > Cladistia > Polypteriformes > Polypteridae > Erpetoichthys > Erpetoichthys calabaricus. The sequence goes on along the minus strand of NC_041402.2, from coordinate 5,336,266 downwards.
CTCTCTCTTTCTAACTGTCAATGCTAAGTTGTGCTTGATGGACACTTTGTGGTTGGCTGATGCCCCCTGTTTTTGCACCCCGGAAAGCCAAATTTAAAACAGATTCCCTAATTTATCCCCCCCACCCACTCTCCTTCCCCATAGCCCCTTATGCAGTCCTCAGCTCCTGATTTTCAGATTTTCCTCCCCACAGCTGTGCCTCATTTAAAATCTGCTAACACACCCGAATACAAGACCCCCCCCCCCCACCACCCCCACCACCCAACACCCCCCCCACACACCACAGTCTGATTTGTGAAGAGTGCAGCTCATCATGATATCATTCTCTCTGCTCCCATCTGGAAGTGCTTATCTGCCTCACTTGTGAGGAGCTCCGACTCTGGAGAGTCCACTTTTGAGCTGGGACGGGAGGGCAAAGCCAAGCGCCACCACAGGACCCTTAATTCCTTAAACCTGAGTGCCCCCCCATCTCCACATTTAGGAAAGGGTCACCGGCAGGGTTCAAACACGAGCCGTCACAACCCATAAAAGGTGTCCAGCCAGAGGAGGCCAGCGGAAGAGGCACCGTGAGAATTCCAGCGCCGTTTCACGCGACACATTGCTTGCTTTGAAATTCAATTCGTCTTTTTGTTGGGCTTCAGGGTGTGAGTTTTTCTTTTTTGTCTTTAGGTCATTCTAGATGGCGTTTTTCTTTACTTTGACCGACAAGAAAAACCAATTCAGGATATTTAGCAAAAGCTTGCCATCAGAATCCCTGGGCGGTATGAGCTTAATCCGTCTAAAATGCGTTAAAAGCCTCGGCCCCCATAGCCCCACATTCAAGATATGACACTCCACCCTGTTCTCCTAATTGTGAAGGGTCCCAGCCCTAGTCCGCAACCTCCCACTTTGTCCTTTTAACTGAAAGGGGTCTTAATCCTCATCTTCAATATGTACCATTCCAATGGTGCCCTTCTAATTTTGAAAGCTCTGAGACTCAATCTCCCACTTTTAAGATCTGCTGTCTCTACAATGTCCCCCCAAACAATGCTGAAAGTCCTCAGCCCCCAATGCACCACATTCAATATATAACTCTGACTAATGATCAAATTATGTCGTACCCACCATGGCCTCCTTATCACAAAAGGTCTCAGCTCACTCAGTCACCCACCCTGCCCTCTTAATGGTGAAAGACCTAAGCGTCCAACTCCCACCATTAAAAATATCAACCCCACTATATACACTTAGCTGAAAGGGGTCTCAGCCCTCACCTTCAATATGTACGATTCCAATGGTGTCCTCCTAATTTTGAAAGCTCTCAGCCTCAGTCTCTCACTTTTAACATTTATTGTCTCTACCATGTCCCCCAATGTTGAAAGACCTCAGCCCCCAATGGACCACCTTCAAAATATAATTCTAATGATGAAAGCTCTCAGCCCCACAACCATTAAGATATGAGGTAACCACCATGACCACCTAATCACAAAAGGTCTCAGCTCACTTGGTCGCCCACCCTGCCCTCTTAATGGTGAAAGACCTAAGCGTCCAAATCCCACCATTAAAAATATCAACCCCACTAAGTACTACTCAGTGAAAGGGGTCTTAGCCCTCACCTTCAATATGTACCATTCCAATGATGTCCTCATAATTTTGAAAGCTCTCTGCCTCAGTCTCTCACTTTTAACATTTGTTGTCTCTTCCATGTCCCCCAATGTTGAAAGACCTCAGCTCCCAATGGACCACCTTCAATATATAATTCTAATGATAAAAGCTCTCAGCCCCACAACCATCAAGATATGTGGTACAAACCATGATCTCCTAATCACAAAAGGTCTCAACTCACTTAGTCGCCCACCCCGCCCTCTTAATGGTGAAAGACCTAAGCGTCCAACTCCCACCATTACAAATGTCAACCCCACTGTGTACTCCTCAGTGAAAGGGGTCTTAGCTCTCACCTTCAATATGTACAATTCCAAAGGTGGCCTTCTAATTTTGAAAGCTCTCTGCCTCAGTCTCCCACTTTTAAGATCCATTATCTCTACTATGTCCCCCAATGTTGAAAGACCTCAGCCCACAATGTACCACCGTCAATATATATCACCCTCACCATCTCCAACTAATGATGAAAGCTCTCAGCCCCACAACCATCAAGATATGTCATATCCACCATGGCCTCCTAATTACAAAAAGTCTCAACTCACTTAGTCGCCCACCCTGCCCCCTTAATGGTGAAAGACCTAAGCATCCAACTCCCACCATTTAAAATGTCAGCCCCCACTGTGTACTCTTAGCTGAAAGGGGTCTTAGCCCTCAAATTCAATATGTCCAACTCCAACATTGCCCTCCTAAATTTGGAAGCTCTCAGCCTCAATCTCCCACTTTTAAGATCTGTTGTCTCTACAATGTCCCCCAATGTTGAAAGACCTCAGCCCCCAGTGCACCACCTTCAATATATAACTCTGGCTAATGATGAAAGCTCTCAGACCCACAACCATCAAGATATATGGTGCCCACCATGGCCACCTAATCACAATTGGTCTAGGCTCACTCAGTCGCCCACCCTGTCCTCTTAATAGTGAAAGCATCCAACTCCCACCATTAAAAATGTCAATCCCAGTGTGTACTCCTCAGAGAAAGAGGCCTCAGTCCTCACCTTCCACTTATACAATCCTGATGGTGTCCTCCTAATTTTGAAAGGTCTCTACCCTAGTCTACCACCTTTAAGATCTGTTGTCTGTCTCCACTATGCCCCCAATGCACCACTTTCAAGATACAGTATGTAACCCTCACCATCTTCTACTAATCATGAAAGCTCTCAGACCCCCCACCGTTAAAATATATGCTACCCACCATGGCCTCCTAATCACAAAAGGTCTCAGCTTACTCAGTTGCCCACCCTGTCCAACGTAAGCATCCAACTCCCACCATTAAAAAAATATGCCACCTCCACTGAGTCCTCCAAACCAAAAGACACCTCAGCCCCCATCTTTAAAGTATGCCATTGTCAAGGTGTCCTGCAAATACTCAAAGTTCCAAGCTCCAGTCCCCCCTACCTTTAGGATCTGTTGCCCCCACTATGTCACCAGCGTTGAATGACCTCAGCCTCCAGTGCCCCTCCTACAATATACTGTATGTCATCCCCACTACATCCTTCTATTGGTGAAAGGTCTCAGTCTCCTAGCCTTAAGAGATGCCATACCCATGCCATCTTCCTAATTTAAAAAAAGTCCCCCTAAATGCAAAAAGTCCAGGATATGTGTCCCTCATCCCCACTATGGCCATCTAAAGACAAAAAGTCCCAACCCTCCCCAACGGTGTCAGACCTTAACCTCCAACGCCCACCATTAAGTATGTCGCCTCCACTGTGTTCTCCTACCTGAAAGAGGCACCAGATCCCCCACCTCTAACATAAGCCTTCCCCATGGTATCCACCTAATTGTCCCCCAAACGCTTTCAATGTCAAAAAACCTCAGCCCCCATGCCCCTTCATCAAGATATGATACCCCACCATGTCCTCCTAATTTTGAAATGTCGCACCTCCCACCTTCAAGATATGATACCCCCACGCCACACTCATTCTGGGGGTCTCTTGAGCTTCTTAGTTTCTTTCAATATATGCCATCCCTACAGCGAGCATCGTCCTAATGTTGAAAGGTCTCCATCTCAATCTCTCCCACCTTCAAGATGTGTTGCCCCAACCATATTCCCCACTTTTGAAAAGTCTTAACCCTTCTTCTTCAAGTATGCCATCCCAGTGGGATCCCCAAAATGCAGAGAGGTCCCCACCTTTAGCACAGTAACTCTAGGATGTCAGTATGTTAAATATCGATTTAGAAATGGTGTTTTAGATTTCAGGGGTTCCCTTTTTTGAATGTTTCATTTTTTCTAAAGATCTGAAGCCACTCATTGTGACCAATATGTAAAAATCAGGGATACCAGGAAGGGGGCAAATACTTTTTCACAACAAGGCGCATTGATTGGTGTGGTTTCTGAAAGCCTTTGGTCACCTTTCCTCACCAAGGTGATGTCCCATGAGGGCTTCGGTGGACAGTTGACCCCTGGCTCTCCACCGATGCCAGCCTTTTAAACCTAAGGGGTTGGCATAAGTGGGTGGCATTTCCCATTTTTGCAGCCTCACGGTCCAGTCCAGTCTGTGTACCAAAATGCTTTCTCCACTCTGAACAACAGCTGTGTTAAATTGACCCCCTCAGCAGGGGTATAAGGACCTTGCAATCAGTATGCTCGATGGTTACATGACATTTGTTAACATTTAAATGTTTAGTTTTTAGGAGCTCGCTCAGAATTACAGAGGAATATCCTCTTACAGTGGGCTTCGCGAGCACAATATTTCCATTCTACATCAATCCATGTTAAGTTCCATTTGGAACGGATTACCGTGTTTATTGTTTCCATATGCCGGACGGTGAGGGGGAGTGGAGGCTGGGAAAATCTCAGACTGCGTTAGGGAAGCAGGGTGGCTACTCTGATTGGTGCAAGTCCTTTCATGGGGTCTCACATCCCACTGCGCTCCTAGATTGTCACCGTGTTCCCCAAGATGTGCCACTCTGTGGCTTTAATAATTGGTAAAACAGACACAAATGCGATATGGGAGGAGTGCAGAGTGGCTTTCAGGATTTAAATCTTTAAAAAATAAAAGGGCACAGCTAAGAATGCTTTGGGACTCCAAATGTCTTTACTTAACTTGAGCAGTTCAACCATGTTAGCTGGAATTGGCCAATCAGAGAGTGCGTGGGTGTGTCCTGTGCTGGACCCAAGATGTCGAGAGCAGACGCTGGACTGACCACCCTGAACTGGATTAGCAGGCCAAAGAAATAGACAGGCAAACAGCATGAGCACACGTGGTGCCGTGAAAATGTTTTGGCCCCCTTTCCTGATCTATTTTTGCTTATTCAAAAAACACTCTTTGGTCTCCAAACACATCTAAAAGAATACAAAAGACAATCTAAGTGGACACTATACACAGTTTTTAAATGATTTTTTTGTAGGAGAAAAAAAAATTGTCGATGTGAAAAAGTAAATGCCCCCCTCTAAACCTAATACCAGGTTGTGCCACCTTTAGTAGCAACAACTGCAATCAAATGCTTCCATTAACAGGAGATCAGTCTTTGGTATTGCTGTGGAGAACATCTGACCCATTCTTCTCTACACTATTGTTTTAATTCAGCTACATCTCAGGTTTTTTGTCCATAAACTGCTGCTTCTGTCCATGCAGTACGGCGATCAGCCATACCAACCGTCCTTCAGAGCAGGTCATCCACCTGAAGCTAACTAAGCATGTTCAGGCATGGCTAGTACTTGGATGGGAGACCAACTAGGAAACACTTGTCTGTAGCTGCCCGCACCCAAGTATAAGTGTGTAATTGCAGCCTGCAATACCTTTGAGATGGGCCATGTAACTCCCCAACATTATGTAACAGCCACAACGATGGTTATAAAATGGCCTTTGATTGCCTGGTTCCACCAAAATTAGGGTTGTGGGAAGCCTGTTCAGGCCCAGACAGTACTTGGATGGGAGATCAGTTAGGGAAAAATTTGGGTTGCTACTGTTAGTGATGTTGGTGAGACCAGCAGCGGGCGCTTACCCTGTGGTCTGAATGTGGATCCCAATGCCCCAGTGTGGTGATTGGGACACTGTGCTGTAAAACGTGCTGCCACCCTTCAGATGAGGCATAAAACTGAGGTTCTGACTCTGTCATCGTCATTACAGATCCCTGGCCATCCTTCGTAAACAGTAGGTTGTATCCCGATGTCCAGGCTAAATTGGCCTCCATGACCCAGTGATTCTGGCTCCCTAGTAACAACCCATCTCTAATTGGCTATCTCTCTCACCACTTCACCAGCTAACAGCTAATGTGTGGTGAGTGTACTGGTGCAAAAATGGCTGATGTCGCATCATCTAGGTGGGTGCTGCACATAAGTGGTGGTTGAAGTGGCTCCCCACTTTACAGCTTTAGAACTGTCTGGACGAGAACAGGCCATTCAGCCCAACAAAGCTCGCCAGTCCAATCCACTTCCAAAATAACATCAAGTCAAGTGCTGAAGGTCTCTAATGTCCTCCTGTCCTCCATGCAACTTGGTCTCTTATTCCAAGTGTCTGTGGTTCTCTGAATGAAGAAAAACTTCCTGATGTTTGTGTGAAATTTCCTCTTAACAAGTTTCCAGCTGTGTCCCCGTGTTCTTGATGAACTCATTTTAAAGTCACTGTCTCGATCCGCTGGACTAATTCCCTTCATAATTTTAAACACTTTGGTCAGGTCTCCTCTTCATCTCCATTAAAGGCTCAACTGTTTTAATCTTTCCTCATAATTCATCCCCTGTAGCCCTGTAATGAGCCCATTTGCTCTTCTCTGGACCTTTTCTAGTGCTGCTATGTCCTTTTTGTAGCATGGAGGCCAAAACTGCACACAAGACTTCAGATGAGGCCTCACCAGTGTGTTATAAAGACTTGAGCAGAACCTCCTGTGACTTGTACTGCACACGTCAAGGCGCTATATAACCTGACATTCTGTTAGCCTTCTTAATGGCTTCTGAACACCATCTGGCAGTTGATCGTGTCAAGTCCACCATGACTCCTAACTCCTTCTCATAAGGTGGAATTTTGATTTTCAGACCGCCCATTCTGTATTCAAACCTCATATTTTTACTTCCTACATGTAATGCTTTACATTTACTGACATTAAATTCCATCTGCCATAAATCTGCCTGAAAGCTCTTGGAGTCCTTCTGTGATGATTCAACGGATTTGAGATTTGCCAGTCCACCTATCTTGGTATTATCTGCAAACTTAACCAGCTTGTGACTTAAATTCCCATCCAAATCATTTCTATATTTTAAAAACAGCAACAGCCCCTGCACTGCCCCCTGCTGGTTACCACTCTTAGCATTGGCCAATTCTGAGAAGGTTCCTCTTCTTTAGGTAACCAATGATTTGCTTATGGCAGCAGACTCTGGACAAACCAGCATATTCATTCTGTTAGACCTCAGCACAGCATTTGACACTCAGGTCAGACATGACATTCTACTGTCCAGAATGGAGAACATGCTGGGTTATCTCTGGCACTGCCCTCCCGTGGTTCAAGTCCTATCAAGAGTTTGTTAGTCTTGGCAACAGCAGATCCAGTTCAGCGTCAGTCATACAAGGAGCTCCTCAGGGCTCTGTTCTCGGCCCTCTTCTCTTCTGTATTTATATGCTTCCCCTTGGCCATATTATTTGTAGCTATGGACTAGATGGGTTATCATTTTTGTGCAGATGATACTCAACTCTATTTCAATGTCAAAAGTGGAACTTCATCAGAGTTTTCTCAGCTCACAACTTGCCTCAGTGAAATTAAAACCTGGATGGAGCAGAACTCTTTAAAATTAAATTGCAACAAAACTGAACTCCTGCAAATTGGCACTAAAGCGCTACTTAAGAAAATGAGCTCCTTTTCAGTCACTCTTGGCGGCGATCTCATCAGACCTTCTTCTGATGCAAGGAATCTTGGTGTCATTTTTGATTCCACCCTTTCCTATTCCGCCCACATAAATCACATTACGAAACGTTCCTACTTTCACGTTCGTAACATATCCCGTGTTCGCTCATTCCTCTCCTTTTCTAATGCTGAGAAACTTGTCCATACTTTTATCACATCCCGCATTATTCTAACTCGCTGCTGGCAGGTGCCCCTTCTAATCTTCTATCACAGCTCCAGTTGATTCAAAACTCAGCTGCAAGAGCCCTGACACAAACCAGCACATCACAGCCATCCTGCTTCGCCTTCACTGGCTCCCTGTGTCTTACAGGATTGAATATAAAATTCTACTAATAACCTGCAAAGCTTTAAATGGCCTCGCACCGGACTACATCAGTGACCTTCTCCATCACTATGTGCCTGTCCGCCCACTAAGGTCCTCTGACTCTGACCATCTTGTTGTGCCTCACACTAACCTGAGCTCTATGGGTGACAGCAGGGCCTTCAGCTCCATAACACCCAGACTCTGGAATGACATCCCGAAATTAATGAGATCAGCCGACTCCATTCATTCTTTTAAAAAACAACTTAAAACTCATCTATTTAGAAAAAGGCTTTTTGACAGGCGGCCGGGACGCCCCTTCTGTATATGTTCCGGGGGAGCAGCTATGGACATCTCACTACCTCCCCCAGGAAGCTTGGTGGCAGCCTCCCTGGCTGACGAAGGTGCTCTCAGTTTCCCGCAGGGTTTCCTGGGAGATGCAGTTCTCCACAACCCTGTGGGGAGCTGGGGTGGCCGCCAGGGGGTGCTGCATGGAGCCAGGAACCCGCCTGGACATCTCTGCAGCCCCACCCGGAAGTGTAATTAGCCACAGGTGATCAAGCACCTGGAGCACTTCCAGGTGGGCTATAAAAAGGGCCAGCATCCACAACTCATGAGCCAGAATTGGGAGGAAGAGGACGAGGTTGCCTGGGAGGAGTGGTGGTGCCAAGGTGGGAGAAGAGAAAGGATTGTTGTTGTGTGGAAAGAGTGCTTTTGGGACTGTGTATTGCCTGTGGGTCACGGGGAAGACGTGGGCCCACGGGTGAAGAAGAAAATAAAAAGTCCTTGTTTTATATGTGCCTCTGTGTCCTTCTGTGCCAGGTCGGGCACCTGTATAGCGTCTTTTCCACAGCTTTTAACTTAACTTATCATTCTGCCCTTTCTTTCAGTTTACCTCTCTGCCCAAGTGCTCAGGATAATTTGTGTGTCTGTTACATCACAAATTAGGTTATTTGTTCGGTTTTTCTTTAAGTATTTGAATATAGTATTTTACTCTGATTTATTGTCCTTTATTCTGTTTAATGCTTTATTATCCGTTTCATTGATCTATTCAGGAAAACATTTGTATCCAATGTTACATATACCCTGCTGTTTTCTCTAAGACTCTGTGAAGCGCCTTGAGCATGGGAAAGGTGCTATATTAATAAAATGTATTATTATTATATTATTACCATCACCCTCTGCTTCCTGTGTCTGAGCCAATTCTGCTCCCATCTACACACCACACCCTGAACTGCCACTTCTCTTAGTTTGATGCCCAACCTCTCATTAAATGCTTCTGAAAGTCCACATAAATAATCTCATAAGCTCTACTCTGGTCATATCATAGAATTCCAGCATGTTAGTAATACACGATCTTCCTCTTCTGACCCCATGCCAACTGTTCAGTAAAACTCATTTACTTGCCATCTGCTGCTCAATCTTCTCCTTAATAATTCCTTCCATTATTTTTCCTGTGATGCACATTAAGCTTATGGCCTATAGATGCTTGGATCTGCCTGGTCACCCTTTTTATATAACGGGATGATATCTGCCATTTTCCAGGCCTTCAGAATCTCACCCGTGTGCTGTGACTTCCTAAAAATATGTGTCAAGGGTTTGTATTTGCACTCACTAACCTCCGTAAGAACTCTGTGGTAAATCTGGTGATTTGTTTGATTTCAGCCTATTTAATCTGAGCAGCTCTTCTGTTTCTACACTTTCCAAATCCCTCAGTACCTCCTTAGTAGTCCCTGTTACCGCTGGGAGGTTATTCACTTCCTCACATGAAGAGTTTAGAGCATATGCTGTTTCACTGTCTGTATTTTTAAATCCCCCTTTACGCCTGGACAAACTGGTGAGGAAGGCAGGCTCTATTGTTGGCATGGAGCTGGACAGCTTGACATCTGTGGCAGAGCGACGGGCGCTCAGCAGGCTCCTATCAATTATGGAGAATCCACTGCATCCACTAAACTGTGTCATCTCCAGACAGAAGAGCAGCTTCAGTGACAGACTGCTGTCACTGTCCTGCTTCACTGACAGACTGAGAAGATTGTTGCTCCCCCAAACTATGCGACTCTTCAATTCCACCCGGGGGGCTAAACATTAACATTATACAAAGTTATTGTCTGTTTTTACCTGCATTGTTATCAATCTTTAATTTAATATTGTTTTTTTGCATCAGTTTGCTGCTGCTGGAGTATGGGAATTTCCCCTTGGGATTAATAAAGTATCTATCTATCTATCTATTCCTGATGCACGTCACCTCCTCCTTGACTAAAATACCTTGTGCGCATGGGGGGCAGCTAAAGGGTCCGAATAATTCCACAATGAACCAGGGGGTGGTTTACTGCACTAACTCTTTTACTCACTTCACTGCAGACCAGTTACAGGATATCCTGCCTGGGCCTGATGATGTCACTTCCAGTTCCGGCCCCCCACAAATGACATCACTTCTAGTCCATGGGCCCCAATGACACCATTTCCGGTTCCGCTGCCCAAATAATGACGTCACTTCCTCCGCTCTCCTTTAAAACTGCCATCTTTGTACCAACAAGGCAGTTCAGTTGTGGACTTGACCCTGTACAATTCTGTACCAAAAAATGATTCATTGTAGCCAGGAAACAATATATGGGTGGCTGCCCCAAACTTTTATATTGTGTGGCTCTTTGTCATACTTATGACAATTGAAAGTCTCTTTGGCTCATCTTTCGCCTCATCTGCTCTATTCCTCTCCCACTGCCTTTTAGCCTCCCTAATATCCTACTTAATGGTTAGCTTCATGGTCTCATAAGCCCCAACTATTCACACTGGAGTTGTTAGTCTTATTAGTCTTTCTCTGTAAAGCACTTTGAGTAGCGAGAAAAGCGCTGTATACGTGTAAAGAATTAAATTAAATGAATTGAGTGCGTATTTAATGTCCCGTCACAACATCAGACCTCTGACTAGGCTATTCCCAAACTTGAAATTTATTTTTTATTTTATTCATTCAGACTTGAGAGTTAGCACATATGATGGAGAGAAAGAAGGTTGATATATTGTGCATGCAAGAGACTAAATGGAAGGGGAGTAAGGCCAGGTGGATCGGAGGTGGATTCAAATTGTTCTATCATGATGTGGATAGGAGGAGAAATGGAGTAGGAGTTATTCTGAAGGAACAGCATGTCAATAGTGTTTTGGAAAGAGTGAAAAGAGTGTCAGTCAGAGTGATGATTATGAAGCTGGAAATTGGAGGTGTGATGATGAAAGTTGTTAGTGCATATGCACCACAAGTTGGGTGTGTAATGGGTGAGAAGGAAGATTTTTGGAGTGAGTTGGATGAAGTGATGGACATTGTACCCAAGGGACAGAAAGTGGTGATTGAAGCGGACTTCAATGGGCATGTTGGTGAAGGGAACAGAGGACATGAGGAGGTGATGGGTAGGTATGGTGTCAAAGAGAGGATTGAAGAAGGTCAGAGGATAGTGGATTTTGCCAGAAGGATGGACATGGCTGTGGTGAATACGTATTTCAAGAAGAGGGAGGAACATAGGGTGACTTACAAGAGTGGAGGAAGATGCACACAGGTAGATGACATCCTATGCGGAAGAGTTGATCTGAAGGAGTTTGAAGACTGCAAAGTGGTGGCAGGGGAAAGTGTAGGTAGGCAGCATAGGATGGTGGTCTCTAGGATGACGTTGGAGATCAAGAAGAGGAAGTGAGTGAGGGCAGAGCCAAGGACCAAATGGTGGAAGTTGAACAAGGAAGACTGCAAGGTTGAGTTTAGCGAGAAGATGAGACAGGCACTGGGTGGCAGTGAAGAGTCACCAGACAGCTGGGAAACTACAGCAGATGAAATAAGGGTGACAGCAAGAAGGGTGCTTGGAGTGACATCTGGAAAGAGAAAGGAGGAAAAGGAAACCTGGTGGTGGAATGAGGAAATACAGGAGAGGATACAGAGGAAGAGGATGGCAAAGAAGAAGTGGGATAGTCAGAGAGATGCAGAAAGTAAACAAGAGTACAAGGAGATAAGGTGCAAGGTGAAGAGAGAGGTGGCGAAGGCTAAAGAAAAGGTGTATGATGAGTTGTATGAGAGGTTGGACACTAAGGAGGGAGAAAAGGACCGGTGGGCTACAGAGAGGGGCCGAGCTGGGAAAGATGTGCAGCAGGTTAGGGTGATAAAGGATAAAGATGGAAACGTACTCACAAGTGAGGAGAGTGTGTTGAGCGGATGGAAAGAGGACTTTGGGAGCCTGATGAATGAAGACAATGAGAGAGAGAAGAGGTTGGATGATGTGAAGATAGTGAATCAGGAAGTGCAACGAATTAGCAAGGAGGAAGTAAGGACATCGATGAAGAGGATGAAGAATGGAAAGGCCGCTGGTCCAGATGACATACCTATGGAAGCATGGAGGTGATTAGGAGAGATGGCAGTGGAGTTTTTAACCAGATTGTTTAATGGAATCTTGGAAAGTGAGAAGATTCTGAGAAGTGGAGAAGAAGTGGACTGGTGCCGATATTTAAGAATAAGGGGGATGTGCAGGACTGCAGTTAACTACAGGGGGGTAACATTGATGAGCCACAGTATGAAGTTATGGGAAAGAGTAGCTGAAGCTCAGTTAAGAAGTGAGGTGACGATTAGTGAGCAGCAGGATGGTTTCATGCCAAGAAAGAGCACCACAGATGTGATGTTTGCTCTGAGGATGTTGATGGAGAAGTGGAGAGAAGGTCAGAAGGAGTTGCATTGAGTCTTTGTGGACCTGGAGAAAGCATATGACACACCACACCATACCATCACAATGTCTGATTGTGGTCATGACGTTTCCTATTGTGGAAAGCTCGATGGAAGGGACCCACGTCCTCCACTTTTAACTCCTCACTCCACATAACGTTATCTCAAAGGGTTTGGGTGTTGGGGGGGGGGGTGTTGGGGGGTCGGGCTAATCAAGTTGTTCTTTAGCAAATGTTAGACAAGCCTTTATGCTCCTCTTGTTTGGCAGTGCTTTTCACCACATGGATACCATGTTTGGCCAGAGTTTGTTTCTAATGGTGGTATCACGAAAGATGACACGAAATGAACGGAGGCCTACAGTTCCTTTGATGTTCATTCAGGTTCTTTTGTGTCTTCACAGATGAGTTTTCTATACATTCATGGAGTTGTTTTACACTCCTGGGTAGACTGACCACCATTTCAAGTCTTCTGCATTTGCTGATGACGGCTCTCATGGTCATTTACTGGATTTCCAGCATTTCAGAGACTGCTTTGTAAGTCTTTCCCCACTGATATATTTCAGTAATTTTCTTTCCCAGGACTTCTGGAGTTTCTTTGATTGAGGCCTGGCTTGCTGCTTGTTGAGACACTTTTCACCAACATCACCTGGCTGGAAAGGTCTTCAGTGATAATTTAGATTCAATAGAACTGGCAGTACTCCAGCTCTGTGGTCTCTCGTCTCATTTATCTCATTGCCACTTCAATTTGGTTCATGAGATGATTCAGAAACTTAGTGGGGGCAATTACTTTTTCACATGGGGTGGTGACAAGGATTGACACGAGACATCAAAAAGGTTTGGAGCAGCCACCTGTATATTATGCCTTGGCTGCAAAATGGGTATTATCTGCTGAGTTGTGTTCAGGTTCAAGTCCAAACCAGACCTGACTTGAGTGAGTGAAGATGGCGGCTCTAAAGGCCAAGACTGGAAATTATGTCATCGTGACCGGAAGTGACGTCTTCCTGGGCGCCTGGAACCGGAAGTGACCTCTTCATGGGTGCCAGGGGCGGAAGTGATGTCAGCGCGGGTGCCAGGACAGGAAATGAGGTCAGCACGGGTGCCAGGACCAGAAGTGATGTCAGCACGGGCACCAGGACCGGAAATGATGTCAGTGTAGGCCTCTGGAACCCTGTGGGATGTCCCATGAATGGTCTGCAGAGGATTGGGAGAAACAGTCAGTGCACCTCGCCACCCCTCTGGACTGGCGTGGAATTGATGTTATTCAAGCCCTTTAGCTGCCTGCCATTCGCACGTGTGTGACAGGGTATAAGTTTTGGTGAACTTTGTTTCCTTCAAAAAATCAAATGATCATTTAAAAAACACTGAATAACACATAAAGGCGAACAGATAATGTGTTTTCTGAAAGACTTGTAAATGTACTAAAAAGCTGAAATCATTCATTCCTAGGAGTATTCAGACCCTTCATACGGTACTTTGTAGAAGGCCCTTTGGCAGCAATTCCAGCTTCATGGCTTCTTGGGTAAGTCTCTACAAGCTTTGCACACCTTTCCCATTTTAAATGCTGCTGCCTAATAAAAGATAGATTCAGGCAAAAACAAAAGTCCACCCAAAGTGAGGGTCTCTGCAGCACATGGTCTCCCCCTTAAGTTCTGTTTGTATTCGTGCTGATGGAGCCGGGCAGCACATTCTTAAGCCATTGAAAGCTCCTGCTCTCCTTTCACCCCGATGACGCCAGCTCTGCCACTCGCCTGCCTTGATTCTCACAGACTGTGAAGCGTGGACTAAGCAGCACTGATTAAACACTCAGCTCTTTTCCGGACCTCATTCTTTATCCGTGGTGATGCAATCCATGATGAGGCATGTGATGAAATGCAGCTCTCATGCTTGGGGTGGACGAGAGGACACACACAAATGAGCCTGTCACAAGCCACATACTACGTGCTTATCATTGATGATTGAATGGAAGGTGTAAATGACCGAAAGTCCATGGATAGGGATGATGGGTGGGGGGGGGGGGGGGGGGGGGGGGGGGGGGGGAGGTGTGTTGGGGGCTCTAACATCTCAAACCTCTCTGAATACAAGAACAAAAAGCACAAAGATAAATACACATAAAGCATTACGTAATGCAACAGTGAGCTAATTTAAAACAGGACGGCATTAATGAAGTTTTCCACAGCGGTTTAAAGTGAGTGACCAGGTAGAAAAACAAACTGACATTGTGTTGTGCCAAATTCACATTTAAGTAAAGGGGTACGAATCAATGGGAAGAGTTCATGTACGGAGCCTTTAAAAAGTTTTCACCCTCCTGGAAGTTTTCACATTTTCTTGTAATACAACTTTGCATCCCAATGGATTTAATTTGGCCTTTTTTGATAGAAAAGGACTCTTTAATGTCAAAGTGAAAACAGACCTCTGCAAGATGATGGCATGTTACAAACATTTGTTGCAATAAAATGAAACACATTTGTCATTCCAACAGATGGCACATAAAAACATCAGCACTGCTTTTATGAATCCCATACCAAATAGCGTATAACAGAGACATATTCACTGCATTTGTTATTCCAACAGATGGCACATAAAAACATCAGCACTGCTTTTATGAATCCCATACCAAATAGCATATAACAGAAACATATTCACTGCATTTGTTATTCCAACAGATGGCACATCACAAACACTAAGACTGCTTTTTAGGAAACCCATCCAAAACGGCATAAAACAGAGACATATGCATTGCATTTGTCATTCCAACAACTGGCACATCAAAAACATTAACACTGCTTTTATGTACCCTAAACCAAATTTCATAAAACAGAGACATGTGCATTGCATTTGTCATTCCAACAGTATGCGCATTACAAATGTTAACACTGCTTTTAACAAATCCCATACCAAAAGGCAAATAACAGAGACATTGGCATAACATTTATCATTCCAACAGATGGTTTATCATAAACATCTGTAGTAATAAAATGCAGTGTCTTCGTCATTCCAGTATATGGCACATACAAAAATTCAGCACTGCTTTTATGAATCCCGTACCAAATGAAATATAACAGAGAAATATACATTGCATTTGTTTTACCAACATTGGGTACATTACAAATATTTGAGGTAATAAAACGCATTGTATTTGTCATTCCAGCAGACGCCACATCAAAACCATTAGCACTGTTTATGAATCCTATATCAAATGGCATGTGACAGAGACATATTCATTGCACTTGTTAGTCCAACAGTTGGTGCTTTGTAGTAATAAAATACACTGCATTTGTCATTCCAACAGATGGAATCTCAACCAACATGTTGCCATATGTGGCGTAATTTTTCTATTCGTAGGGAAATTTTTAACTTGTAGCGGTGTATCGGCAGCAAAAAATATAGGAATAAATTTTATTAGGGTTTCAAAAAAAGGTTAGGGGGCGCGATTAAAACTGTTATGAAAACTTGGGTGGCAAATACTTAAAAGGTTGAGAAACTGAGAAACGCTGCTGTAGAATATCTACAACCGTTAACACCATCTGGTCTTCCACCAACTGAATTACTGTAGATTGAAGGATGTATCCAATAAAGGTAATGTAGTACATCTTCAGGGGATAAGGTTAGACACCAAAGGAGATCTCGATATTCCATTCGTATTAAAACGTTTACAGTTTCCCGTTAGAATAGATTTTGCAAAGACAATTAACAAATCTCAGAGCCAAACATTCGAAAAAGTCGTTTTATTTAATAGAGAGAAAGAAACGAAATACAATCACGGGCAGTTATACATTGCGTTGATGCATATGTAACAATGGGTTGTATTAAGCTGACGTCATTATCAAAGTACGTATAAATGAAAACGAGGCGGCGACCATTTTACCGGGGAATGAGTTGGACGACCATGACTGTCGACTGTTGTGTGTTTGGCTGTAGTAACAGCAGCAAGAAAAACCCTAAGCTAAGTTTCTTTTGTATACCTTCGGTTGGTATAAATCAAGGAAAAGAAGCCAAAGAACTAACAGAAAGGTGACGGATAGCTTAGCTTAAAGCCATCAATCGGAAAAAATTGAACGACCATACTGTCAGGAAGTGGCACGTTATGTGTTCCGAGCATTTCCTTACAGGTAGGTTAGATCCACACAAATTTACTTTTACAAACGCAGTAAATATATTTCAAACTGCAGTTTATCTTTCAGGAATGCTATGCTAAGTAAAAAATGTGACGGTGATTACTGACAGCATCAAAAGCTGCTATCTGGTCTACAGTTATAACACATACATACGTACACACTAGTGCCTTCCAAAATAGGGATAGAAAAGTGACGATAGATAGATAGATAGATAGATAGATAGATAGATAGATAGATAGATAGAGTGAAAGGCACTATATAATAGATAGATAGATAGATAGATAGATAGATAGATAGATAGATAGATAGATAGGATACTTTATTAATCACTAGGGTAAATTCCCATACTCCAGCAGCAGCATACTGATAAAAACAATATTAAATTAAAGAGTGATAACAATGCTGGTATAACAGATAATAACTTTGTATAATGTTAATGTTTACCCCCCCGGGTGGAACTGAAGAGTCTCATAGTGTGGTGGAGGAGCGATCTCCTCAGTCTGTCAGTGGAGCAGGTCGGTGACAGCAGTCTGTCGCTGAAGCTGCTCTTCTGTCTGGAGATGATCCTGTTCAGTGGATGCAGTGGATTCTCCATGATTGACAGGAGTCTGCTCAGCGCCCGTCGCTCTGCCATGGATGTCAAACTGTCCAGCTCCGTGCCTACAATAGAGCCTGCCTTCCTCTCCAATTTGTCCCTCTTCTTTATGCTGTCTTCCCAGCACACCACCACGTAGAAGAGGGCGCTCACCACAACCGTCTGATAGAACATCTGCAGCATCTTATTACAGATGTTGAAGGACGCCAGCCTTCTAATGAAGTATAGTCGGCTCTGTCCTCTCTTGCACAGAGAATCAGTATTGGCAGTCCAGTCCAGTTTATCATCCAGCTGCACTCCCAGGTATTTATAGGTCTGCACCATCTGCACACAGTCACCTCTGATAATCACAGGGTCCATGAGTGGTCTGGTCCTCCTAAAATCCACCACCAGCTCCTTGGTTTTGCTGGTGTTCAGTTGTAGGTGGTTTGAGTCGCACCATTTAACAAAGTCCTCGATTAGGTCCCTATACTCCTCCTCCTGCCCACTCCTGATGCAGCCCATGATAGCAGTGTCATCAGCGAACTTTTGCACGTGGCAGGACTCCGAGTTGTACTGGAAGTCTGATGTATGTTGGCTGAACAGGACCGGAGAAAGTACAGTCCCCTGCAGCACTCCTGTGCTGCTGACCACAATGTCAGACGTGCAGTTCCCAAGACGCACATACTGAGGTCTGTCTGTAAGATAGTCCACTGTCCATGACACCAGGTATGAATCTACTCCCATCTCTATCAGCTTGTCCCTAAGGAGCAGAGGTTGGATGGTGTTGAAGGCGCTAGAGAAGTCCAGAAACATGATTCTTACTGCACCACTGCCTCTGTCCAAGTGGAGAGGGATCGGTGTAGCATGTAGATGATGGCATCATCCGCTCCCAACTTCTCCTGGTATGCAAACTGCAGAGGGTCGAGGGCGTGATGGAACTGTGGCCTCAGGTGGTGAAGCAGCAGCCGCTCCATGGTCTTTATCACATGTGACATCAGAGCGACAGGCCGGAAGTCATTCAGCTCACTAGGACGTGATGCCTTTGGGACTGGGGTGATGCAAGATGTTTTCCAAAGCCTCGAGACTCTCCCCTGTTCCAGGGTCAGGTTGAAGATGCGCTGTAGAGGACCCTCCAGCTCCATCGCACAGGCCTTCAGCAGTCGTGGCGATACTCCATCTGGACCCGCTGCTTTGCTGGCCTGAAGTAATGATGAAATGTGAAAAACATCCTGTACTGTACTCCATAGTGAGTTTTTATCTTTAAGTAAATCCATTTTGAAAAAATTTGTGTTATTGAAAGGGTTTCTTTTAATTAAATTCGGAGTAATTTGCTTTCAGTTCCAAATCAGCAAATTCTCTTGTAACTCAGCTTAGCATCTTTTTGACAGGAGCACCAGCATATACTGTATGCAGGATGAAGTTAACCCTGACTGGGTTCCTAACTTAAAATTAAGGTAGGCTGATGATTCACAAACAGCAATACTTAGTACAGTCAACCGAAGGAATCAATGCCCTACAACTAGTGATCCCAAAAAGAGAAAGGTAAATTTTATTTTTGTCACTTATCTTGTACTTGTAATACCGCATCAAACTTTCTGCATCTAACTGAGCGACGTACATCTTCGACATTCCCTGATAAAATGGCCGCTAAACCCAAATTGTGATGTAATACGCATGTAACTTAATATAACCCATTCCCATGAAAATAAAAATCTGTTTAAATTGTACATCCGCATCCCCATACGCAAACTGCAGAACCACAAAGAGGCTAGTGCATAGCGCAACGAGCATTTGCCCCCTAGTTCATGTTAACAGAATAGATTTTAGAAATTCAGCAGTGGCGGACCGTGCATTTCACACCTAGGCCTTCAGTAGTGCTCCGTCTGAATCAACCCGCCCCTCAAAAACTAATTTATGGTTATAAAAACCATCTTAATATGCAGAAATACAATGTAAAGAGCCGTTGCATCGCAGATAGATAACTCCTGTAGCCACAATAAATGCCTTTATTGAATAATCAAACCAGGGGTGAACAAGTTCCTTTCTACTGCAGCTACAGCATGTGACACACATAAAAAACATCAATAATAACTCATAAACTTGCAATATTATTTCGCAACATTTTACTCACCAAAAATTCGGATTATTTGTAAACAAAATCCATCCTCCTCTCTTTCCTCAAAAACAGTTCAATTACTCTGTCGTACAGATTATCCGTGCGCTTCAGTTCCATCACGAAGTCCCTTTCTATCGCCATCGAAGCTAATGCTGAAAGTCGAACCTGCCCTGTTGTATTTCTGGCATAGGTTTTAATTCGCTTTAGGGCTGAAAATGTCCGCTCGACAGAAGCAGTGGACACGGGAATGCTCCCCGCCAAACATACCAATGTGTACAGCTGCCCCATGATGCTCTCATTCAGATTTTTATATTACACCATCCTATCCAATCAACGGGTCTGAATACGGTGACGTTACCGTACGCCTGCTAGAGGGCCCTAGTGAAACCAACTCAAAATCTGATTGGTTGAAGCAACGGTTTAAATTGACATCCATTTTGTGTTAGAGGGCCTGCAGAACGGATTGTGAAGGCCTCCTGGCAGACTTCTTTGACTTTGACCCTGCCTGGCAACAAATGATGGCTGAAATGTGATTGGTTAAATGCTTTAATATGAAAATACATATCTGGAAGCAGCACAGCCATCGGAAAAGCTATGAAAGGAAGCGGACAGACTATTTGGAATTATTTAATAAGTATTCATGGACAAAATATAATTAACATCAGTTTGTGATTCAGATATTTTTTTAGGCCAGCAGAGAAGGCCTTGAAGGCCCTGACAGCCCGCCACTGTGGTTCCGTCAGGACTGAATTTAGTTCAGTCATGCCACCGTAAACGGCACGATCGTTTCTTTGAGTTGTACGTCAAGTTTGAATGATTTCTGTTAACACAAATTTCAATTCGCTGAAGATAAACTGACTGATGATGTATTAGGCATACCCGACCAACGCACAACTGAGTGTAATTGCGGCTCGCAGGCTGATGATTTATGAATGTTTATTACCGTGTCCGTGACCCTATTTCATAAACACACCGTAGGAGCTAAAAAAAAGGCAAAGTACAAAATAAAAAGCATGTAAATCACTTACTGTAACATAAACATTTGAACTTTTGGTTTGCATATAACGCACAGAAATTAATATTTCGTTCACTTTTCAGCGAGGTGCTTGTTTGTTAACCCCGGTATGTCGCATTATGTGAACCAAAGATGCACGATAACTTGTCAAAATAAAAGTCACATAAACCATGTGATTCGAGCCCTGTTGAAGCATTATGTGTCCTCTACACGCAGAGCCTATGACGTCAGTCACGTAATACTCTAGAATCAGGTGACACCCACATTATCAGTCGTGTAACATCCATTGAATCATGTTGTTAAGATTGGGGCTGTTCGTGACTGACGTTGTGGGTGTTCAGATATACCCACGTTACAGCTTTTGCGGACTGCAGTTAGCACAAACGTCCAAAAAATATCCGTTATAATTTAACTAGTAGTGCGTTATATAACATCAAACTGTCTGATTCCTTTGTTGCCATTCCTTGTGTGAATATGCCCTCAACTTGATTGTGACAAAAATGCTAACATCGCACCTTTCGATGATCTCGTATTCCAGCCGCTCACTGTTACCTGTTGTATCAATGAGCCGCCAAGTACGACGGCCGAGAAGTGCGAAGAGGATTCGCGCTTTTAACACGTTTTGCACGTCTGTTTGTTTCCTTTAAAACCTAAAAGGTTTGTTTGTCGAGACATCATTTACGTTTCCCTCCAATAAGACCTACCCCAAGTGGCTATACTTCAGTAAAGCCGATGTCACACTTTTTGTCCGAGTTTCATGTCAATGATCTGGTTGCTGCACCATGTCATAATTACCTGACTGGAAATTACTGCCCGTGTCACATTTATCGATTGAGTGCCGATCTCCCAGCGCAGTCTTTCGCGCCCCGTTTTTGCAGATGTCTGACGATCTGTCCTACTTTGTCGAAGTATCCTACCGTAGTTTATTTATGGAAATGTTAAAATTTCTCAATTTATTCTATATGCATCATTTAATGCCCGAAAGAGACACAGCCTGATGCAAAGATTTCACAAGACGGTCATTACTCGTGCATGGATACAATGGGTTGTACAAGAATAAAAGTCACACATGCAAAATATACAATTTATAAAATGTTGACATTAAATACCTATGCAGTAAACTGTAATAAATGTATTAATGTATTAAGGCTAAGAAAAGTATACATATTACTGAAATACAGTAACACTTACCTCAAACTTCAACAATAGGTAGAAAAGTTGCGTAATTTTGGTCTGCGCATCCGTAGTATCAGTGAGTAGATCATTTCGATGGGTAGGATGTTTCGTTAGAACACCGGCACTGTACAGGTGTTGTATATGCAACTTTCAGGTGCAGTCCTAGCCCCTTTCTTCTTTTTCCATTCTGTTTTAGCACATAAAACAAGAGAAATCAGACAGACACGCTTCTCTTCTATTTGCGAGGTCTAAAACGCGCCTGTTATTTATTATTGTTTACCGCTATGCCTTGTAGTTCCAGCTCAACACTCATTGGTTGTCAACTCTCCTACGCAAAGAGCTCCGCCCCCTGATTAACAAGAAAAGCAAGCCCGTTTGATTTTATCCTAGCCAATCGTGACTAGTTGGTCTCAGTCGTTAGGCAATTTCACATTATGTTGTGTCCAATTTGCACTCGCCGACTGATTTTCAGCTTCATCGATCATCAATTCACATGAAGTATGAGCGATTCCCGATTTCTTCTTCCCTTTGGGCTGTCTTGTAGTGTTAGCAGACTCACGACACAATTTTCTAAAGTCGCCATCAAATTTCATTGTGCAGCAATGGCAGTATATCACATATTGGGTATTTATGCTTATTTTTTAATTCAAAAAACTACATTTCAAACAAGACAAATATAATTAAATGGTCAATGACAAAAGCGCCTTAGTAAGCGTTTACTTGGAGAACCCGAAATAAACACATACAACGGTAACGTAAAGGGCTGAGACTGGAGCTGAACTCCCTGCAGGTGTTAACCTTTCGTAAGGCACCGCCCTGTCTGGCAGCATGCTATTGGCTGCTAGAAAAATGGGCGGGCACGACTGCGCAGGAAGATCAGCGCTGAAGCTGTAAATGTGACACTGGCCGCGATTTTCAGTCGTGAAATCTGACGTGACGCTGCGACTCGATCGGCGACTACAATCGGCAAATCTTACATACCCCAAGTCAAAATGTCACCTAATGTGATATCGGCTTTATTGAAGGCACTCGGTTTTTGAGGCACTCGGCTGGTAAATGTTACAGGGACCACAGTCATATGATGTGACAGGGTGCAGCGACGAGATCAACATCTGTGATTGACCAATCTGACGTACCCCACGACAAAAAAACTGCCTGATGTGACATCGGCTTAAATGTCTGTCATTTAAGAAGCTTTACGACAAATCGTTTGCTGTTAAATAAACGTGTCTGTTGTTGAGCTTGACTTCCATTCGGTGTGTGTCGATATTGCGATATAGACGCTCGTTACGTTATTAAAATGCATGTGGGCATTAAAGGCTAATTGTTTCTTGAGCAAAGAAAGAAAGAAAGAAAGAGAAATAAATTAAAAGCTAAACTTTAAAACAGATTGGGCCAAATGAGAAAAGTGGGTGGGCACACACTGGCGCCGCGACTGATTTTAACACAAATCTGCAACATAATGTGACAACAACGTGAAATGGTCTGAGGACTTTCTGGAGGCGCCGTAGCCGACAAACGACAAATGGAAAGAGAAACGTGAAAAACAGCCACTAGAGGGCAGGCTTGACCTCCTGCTCGCACTCATTTCGCACTCCTCTCCGGAGACGAGCAGCAGATTCCATGGGCTCATCTGAAGGAAGCAGCTGTTTGCATGTAGAGAGAGAAAGTGCAGATTTGGTTAAAAAAAGTTCATATTTTCTAACTTATGGAATGCCGTTGGACTCCATTGTGCGCCCCTGAGCCCAGCCCGCTGCATTACTGGGAAAAAAACAATGCTTTGTTCACCCCGATGGTATAATTAAAGAGAAAAGAGAATCCCCTCGCATTTCCCGTCCTTCGCACAAACCTCTGTTTCTCAATACCAACCTTGTGTGTGTCAGCCTGGGGGGGGCTCGGGTTATTTATTGTGCTGTCACAGTCTGGTTGTTTTATTCTTGTGTTACAGACAGGGACCCCTGGGTTGCCAATGAACTCACTGACGATGATCGTCCAGATTTTCTACACAAATAAAAGAAAAAAAAAGGACATTTAAGGAAACAGTTATATTAATGATGGAACTGGGAATTCAAACCACCCAACATAAAAAGGCCTTACTCTGACAAAAGTGGCCTAGAAATGGAGGACAAATCTTAGCTCAAAGAGGCGTGTGTGTGTTGGAGGCCCTAAAACGGAGAAGAAGGATCAGAGGATGTCCATTCACAGGCCAAAGGACTGTTTTGAACCAGGGTGTGCATGTAAATATGTGAAATAACACTAGGGGTCACTAGTCCTAATATAATGAGTGTAATGGGTCTGTTTTTGTGGGATGAGCTCAAGTATGGAGAACTGCTGGCTGAAACCTGTGATATCAGGTTGAATGAACTTTACTTTTTAAATTTGTTTTATGAAAAGTGCTATAAAAGTAGGGACTGAACAATCCACCTTAACAAATAGACAAATGTGTGTGTGTCTCTCAGTGCATCCGTCCAGTTGCTTTGTCTCTGTCATTCCAACAAATGGCCCATAACAAACATGTGTAGTAATAAAATGCATTACATTTGCTATTCCAATAGATGGCGCATCACTAACTTTTATACCACATCAAATGGAATATAGCAATGACATATAAATTACATTTTGCATTCCAACAGATGGCACAACACAGGTATTTGCAGTAATGTATTTTATTATAACACATTTGTGCCATCTGTTAGAATGAAATATGCAATGCATTTTATTGCTACAAATGTAATAAAAGTCATTACATTTGTTATTCCAGCAGATGGCACACTGCAAATTTTAATACTGCTTTTACAAATCCTATACTAAATGCAATATAACAGGAAGATATGCATTCTGCATTCCAACAGATGGCAAATCACACATATTTGTAGTAATGTATTCTATTACTACACATGCTTGTGATGTGCCATCTGTTAGAATGAAAAATATAATGCATTTAATTACTGCACGTTTGTGATGTGCCATCAGTTGGGAATACAAATGCAATGCATTGTATTACTACAAATGTTTATGATGTGCCATCTGTTAGAACAGCAGTACTCAAACTGTGGGGCAGCCCCCCCCCAAGGGCGTGAAGTAACAAAAAAGGGGGCACAAATGTTGCCATATGTGGCGTAATATCACTATTCGTAGGGAAATTTTAAACTTGTAGTGGTGTATCGGCAGCAGAAAATATAGGAATAAATTTTATTAGGGTTTCAAAAAAACGTTAGGGGGGCAACGAATAAAACTGTTATGAAAATTCGGGTTGCAAATACTTAAAGATTGAGAAATGCTGTGTTAGAATGAAAAATACAGTGCATTTTATTATTGGAAACGTGTTTGATGTATTATCCGTTGGAAATACAAATGCAATGCATTTCATTACTACACTGGAAAGGTGCTATATAAATACAATGTACTACTACCACTACTACTATTATTATTGTTATTATTATTATTATTATTTATTATTACAAATGTTTGTGAAGCATCATCTGTTGGAAAGCAATGTATTTATCATTAATGCATGCATTACAAAAATACATTTGAATAGTTGGTGCACTGGCAAGTCAATGTTAATTTTTTAGATTTCAGCTCATCTTACATGGGTAGCACAGCTAGTTTAAGTGTACAATTCTGGGTCAGTATGGAAACATGAATAAAAGAGCAAAATAAAAGGACTTACAGAAGTTAACAGGGAGATTGTGGAGATTTGTACTGAGGGTATAATCACAGTGGATTGAGAAAGTCCTTAGACGCCTTCACCTTCCACACATTTTGTTATGCTTACAGCCTTGTGCTAAAATCATTTAAATTTATTTCCTCCCTGCTCAAGCAAAACTCAATATCAAAGAGTAATTTGTGATTTTAGGAATTTGCGCATATTTATTGAAACTACAATAAAATGTAATGTCAAATTGACACAAGTACTCAGACCCTTTGCTTGGGCTCAGCTGCATCCCACTCTATTGATCATTGTTGAGATGATTCTACCCCTTGTTTGAAGACCACCTCTGTGTCAATTCAATGGTCTGGACTGACTAGGGCAGGCACCCACTTGTCTACAGAAGAGCAATGAGCCATGAGGTCCAAGGAGTCACCTGAGGAGCGTAGAGACAGGAAGCACAGATCCGGGGAAGGCTGCAACTTTGAAGGTTCTAAATAGCACAGTGGCCACCATAATTCTTAAATGGAAGAAGTCTGAAACAGCCATGGTTCTTCCTAGACCTGGCCATCCAGCCAAACTGAGTAACTGAGCCATGGTATGATAAATGACCAAGATCCTGATGGTCTCTATGGCTGAGCTCTAGAGAACATGTGTGGAAATGGAAGAAACCTGCAGAAGGACAACCATCACTTCAACTGATTTTAGCTTGAAGGATGAGGGGCCAGATAGAAGGCTCTCCATAGTAAAAGTCACATGGAAGCCTGATATTATTATGTGCTTGAGGTGTCTCAGAACACATAAGTCCTGAGCAGTTCCAAATATTGTCTGTTTTTTACCTGCATTTTTTATTACTCTTTAATTTAATATTTTTTTGCTGCTGGAGTATGTGAATTTCCCCCTGAGATTAATAAAGTATCTATCTATCTATCTATCTATCTATCTATCTATCTATCTATCTATCTATCTATCTATCTATCTATCTATCTATCTATCTATCTATCTATCTATCTATCTATCTATCTATCTATCTATCTATCTATCTATCTATCTATCTATCTATCTATCAGAGGGGGAAACACCTTCAAAAACCCCATCAAGAAATGTAAAGGGCCACATAGAGTCTTTTAAAATAAAAGATTTATTTACACAAAAAAAACGCCCTTTCATTACAAGAAGCTCAGTGGTAGCACAAAAGGCCAAAAAGGGACTGTCTGAAAAGTTAAAGGCAATCCAAAGCAAACAACGCTCCCAAAATAAAATCCATAGAGTAGCCAGTGGCAGGGCAAAGGTCAGAAATTCCAAGTACGGTAATCCCTTGTAATTCAGAGGAGTTACGGGTGCAGGACCCATGCATGTGTGAAAATTCGTGACTGGGCCCAAGATTACTGTATATTCTAAGTTTACTGCACTAAATAAGATTCAAAAAGTCAAAAGAAACAACAAGATAGAATAATCACTGTGTTAGCAAATCACGTGTCTGAGGCTGGCTGGAGAGATGAAGATGCGCGGCGTCCACCCGGAAAAAGTGCGCAGTTCTGCATTTCTTTAGTGAAGTTTTAACAAAATTTAACTTATTATAATTATATTTACTTATTATAATTATTATTACATTTGTGTGTATATATCGTCACACACGTGTGCTTAGAAGGCAGCCAACAAGCCCTACGGTGAGTGATCTACCACGAGAGAAAGGGATGATTTTGGGTACTAATATGGCACATTTTCATACAAATGATGGAGCTCAGAGTGCTTTACAGGATGAAGAAAGAGAAAAAAGACAAATAAGAAAATAGAATTAGGGAACACTAATTAACATAGAATGAAAGTAAGGTCCGATAGCCAGAGAGGAGAGAAAAAAACAAACAAAAAAAAAACTCCAGATGGCTGGTTGAAAAAAAAAAAATCTCCAGGGGGTCCGAGGCCACGAGACCACCCAGCCCCTTCTAGGCATCCTACCTAAAATCAATGACCTCACAATCAGTCCTCATGGTATTCAGGGTTCTCGTGGAAGAACTTGATGATGATGATGGTTATGTGGACTTCTGGCCTTTAATACATCAATGGAGGGACATCACAGTGCTTTGATCAGGTGGTAGTGGCGCAGATCACAAATCACAGAAAACTGGAAAAAGAACAGAAGAGAGAGTAGGGGTTAGAATGGACTTTGGAGCCACCAGGAATGATAATGATAATTCAATGCATATACAGAGCATCAGGATTAAACTAAAATGAAGCTATGAGAAAGCCATGTTAAAGTAATGTGTTTTCAGCAGTGTTTTAAAGTGCTCCACCATATCAGCTTGGTGAATTTCTATCGGTAAGCCATTCCAGATTTTAGGTGCATAACAGCAGAAGGCCACCTCACCACTTCCTTTAAGTTTAGCTCTTGGAATTTTAAGCAGACCCTCATTTGAAGATCTAAGGTTACGATTTGGAGTGTAAGGTGAAAGACATTCTGAAATATAAGATGGAGCAGATTATTTTGAAGGCTTTGTAAACCATAAGCAGTATTTAAAAGTTAATTCTAAAAGACACAGGTAACCAGTGTAATCACGCTAGGACTGGAGTGATGTGCTCAGATTTTCTTTTCCTAGTTAAGATTCTAGCAGCATCATTCTGTACTCGTTACAGTCGATTGATGTCTTTTTTTGGGTGGTCCTGAGAGGAGTGCGTTACAGTAATCAAGTCGACTGAAAACAAATGCGTGAACTTATTTCTCAGCATCTTGCAATGTTATAAGAGGTCGAACTTTTGCTATAATTCTTATGTGAAAAAATGCTGTCCTAGTAATCTGATTAATATGTGATTTAAAATTTAGGTCAGAGTCAATAATTACCCCTAAATTCTTTACCTCCATATTGACTTTGAATCCTAATGCATCAAGTTTATTTGTAATACCCTCATTATATCCATTTTTGCCAATCAATAAAATTTCTGTTTTCTCCTTATTTAGTTTGAGAAAATGACTACTCATCCATTCAGAAACACAAGTAAGACATTGTTTCAGTAAATCAAGAGAGTCGGGGTCATCAGGCGCTATTGATAAATACAGTTGTGTGTTGTCAGCATAGCTGTGGTGGCTCACGTTTTGCCCAGAGATAATGTGACCTCATGGAAGCATGGAGATCGAAAAGAGCAGCAGACCCAGGATAGAGCCTTGTGGAACACCATATAGAATATCAAGTGTCTTAGAAGTATAATTACCACAACTAAGAAAGAATTTTTTACCTGCCAGGTAGGATTCAAACCAACTAATGCTTCTCTCAATCTCTCTTTCAACAGAGCCAAAAAAGAAAAACAATAATCTCACGCACTTGCCTTCAGTACTTCCAGTTTCACAAAATGGCCACTCCACAACAATCCTGCTTCCGACTCCCATGGATGATGTCATGTCTGGTCCCCCAATCCTGTGATGATGCCATTTCTGGTCCTCCCATGATGACGTCACTTTCCAGCTCCTAATGATGACATCACTTCTGGTTCCTGTGGATAACGTCATTTCCGGCCCAGCTGTGATGACATCACTTCTGTCTGTCTGTACTTGTGTCATTTCCTGCCAAATCACTTCCGGTCACCATTTTGATATATAAATCCTCATTGCATTGGGGATCAGGTAGAATCATACTTTTTAATTTTTGAGAGAATGGCTAAACGCAACGTCTGGCCGAGGTCGGAGTGGGCCTGCATTCTGGCACCCTACCTGAAAGGGGAAGTGTAGAGGGCTTACTATGATCTTACTGAGGAGCAAATTCCGCCATGATGACATCACTTCCGTCTGTCTGTACTGTTGTCATGTCCTGCCAAATCACTTCCTGTCACCATTTTGGTATATAAATCATAATTGCAACACTGTACTCTGTCAACTCTGTCAAATGCTTTGGTTTTTTGATCAGTTTTCAATCATATCTTCAATTCGTCTGACAGACATTATACGGGGCAATTTCCCCAACTCTTTGTGAAGTTTTCTCGAGTGAATTTATTTATTACATTGGCGTAGTCAGCAGGATATTTGTTTTAGGATGTCAGAGGAACAAGACCTTACTACCGTTCTAGCCACGATGATGACAGAGCTTCAATCCCTGAAGATCCAGATGGGGGAAACAAGAACCCAACTGGCATAATCGGACGGAGACTGCTCAGCTGACTTACTTGACTGAGGGGGATAACATAAAATCATGTTTTTGATTTTTGAGAGAACTGGCCGAGGTCGGAGTGGGCCTACATTCTGGCACCCTACCTGAAAGGGGAAGCGTAGAGGGCTTACTATGATCTTACTGAGGAGCAGGTTCCGCCATGATGACATAACTTCCGTCTGTCTGTACTGTTGTAATTTCCTGCCAACTCACTTCCTGTCACCATTTTGGTATATAAATCCTCATTACAACACTGTACTCTGTCAAATGCTTTGGTTTTTTGATCAATTTTCACTCAAATCTTCATCTCGTCTGATGTCGTCGTCGACATTATACAGGGCAATTTCCCCAAATCTTTGTGAAGTTTTCTCGAGTGAATTTATTTATTACATTAGCGTAGTCGACAGGATATTTATTCCAGGATGTCAGAGGAACAAGACCTTACTACCGTACTAGCCACAATGGTGACAGAGCTTCAAACCCTGAAGATCCAGATGGGGGAAACAAGAACCCAACTGGTGGAATCGGAAGCTTGGGCTGCGGCAGCGGTAAGGACGAAGACTGCTCAAATCTTCAACTTATCTGATAGACATTATTACGGGGAAATTTACCCATATTTATGGTAATAAATGACAAAAGTGGTTCATATTACAGATACAGTAGAACCTCTGGTCACGAATGTTGCCGAACACATACAAATCGAGCTTACGATAAAAAAGTTTGCCAAAATTTTGCATCTGTTCATGACCACACGCTCTGGTGGCGAACAAAAACACTGGCGGCCAGTTTCCCTTCCGGTCTTTTGTTTGCGTATACAGTAATCCCTCCTCCATCGCGGGGGTTGCGTTCCAGAACCCCCTGCGAAAGTTGAAAATCTGCGAAGTAAAAACCATATGTTCATATAATAATAATAATAATAATAATAATACATTTTATTTATATAGCGCCTTTCCCATGCTCAAGGCACTTACAGAATATAATAAAGAACGGCAGAATATACAGTATATAGCATTGTACAAACCAGATAAATAAATAAAGAAGATTAAGACAGTAAATATGGTTATTTTTATATATTTTAAGCCCTTATAAACTCTCCCACACTATTATAAACATTTCCCGCACAATTATACAGCATAAACCCTTTGTATTCTCTTAGATATTAGGTAAGATTCATTGAAATTATGTACGTATGTAAACACACTGTTTATATACATCCATCCATCCATCCATTTTCCAACCCGCTGAATCCGAACACAGGGTCACGGGGGTCTGCTGGAGCCAATCCCAGCCAACACAGGGCACAAGGCAGGGAACCAATCCAGGGCAGGGTGCCAACCCACCGCAGGACACACACAAACACACCCACACACCAAGCACACACTAGGGACAATTTAGAATCGCCAATCCACCTAACCTGCATGTCTTTGGACTGTGGGAGGAAACCGGAGCGCCCGGAGGAAGCCCACGCAGACACGGGGAGAACATGCAAACTCCACGCAGGGAGGACCCGGGAAGCGAACCCGGGTCCCCAGGTCTCCCAACTGCGAGGCAGCAGCGCTACCCACTGCGCCACCGTGCCGCCCTTGTTTATATACAGTTAAACCTAAATATTATTTTAAAGATATCGAGCGTCTCCGATATCACATATGTTACAGCCATTACGACAGACAGTCCACCAGCAATAAATACGTACAATGCAAGAAAAATTGTATACAGTAAAATGTGTGTACAGTGACACTAAACTATTGTGGAGGATTGCTGGCTACATATTCCGGCCCTCACCCCCAGGCCGACAGCATGATCGTGCCCCGAGTTCCAGCAGAGCCTCATGGACTATGTAGTGTTTATACACAGCCCTGCTGGATACCTTGGGGGCCACGGGGAGTCGCTGTAGGGGGGCTCGTGGACTCTTATGTGCCCTATAACCCGGGAGTACGTCACGGTCACGTGACAGGAAGGAACGACGTGCTCCCGGGTTGAAGAAAAGGACTGTTTACCCTGACCCGGAAGGGATAAGGAACTGTGGACTGATTGGGCAGGAACACCTCTGGGTCAGGGTGTATAAAAGGACTGTGGGAAAGCCCAGACGCGGAGCTGAGCTGGGAGGTAGGAGGGCAAAGTGTCTGGGCGAGGAGGATTGGTTTGTAAAAGAGTTTCTTGTGATTTATATGAGTGTGGAGTGGAGGGTGCTTTGTGCACATTATAACAAAATAAAGAAGTCTTGGACTTTTATCAAGTGTCTGGAGTGGTACCTGAGGGTGTTAGAGGTGGCTCCACGCCTCTACTGCTACACTATGTACATGTAATAAGTACTGTACGTAGAAAATTAATTATGGTTACTCACCAACAATGACACGATGACTTGTCCGATAACGATGAGTTTAATTTTACTGCACAACAAAGGAGATCATTACAGCTCTTCTAAAGGAGCCTCTTCAGGCGATTATGTAGCACCGCCATTGTTCTTCTTCCGGAAGTCTTCAATCCAAATCCCTAAAGCAGATTCCATCCAGACTACCGCCTTATTACATCCACTTACAACTTGATTTGCGCCCTGGTTAAAGGACACTGCGGCCGTAGATCTTATATGCTTTTCCTCCTTTTTAAATAAAAAGAATTGTGGACTCATTGATACCGTAATGCCGTCCTACAGCGGTGTAGCTGTTCCCTGCTTTCAACATATCCAAAACTTGTACCTTTTCGGCAATCGTTAGCATCTTCCGTTGGCGCTTGGACACGGCCCCTGAAGCAGTAGCAGGAGCAGATCGTTTTGGAGCCATAACGAAGGGCTTGACTATGCACAAAGATAAACACAAACGAGCACAAAAGTTAACTCTTTACACAGCGAAACACATTGATGCTGAATGAGCGAGACGAGACTTCCTGGTTAACGCAGCAGAATCAAATTTGCGCTCCGTTGCTGAGCCAATCAGCATACAGGAACTTAACTGCGTGCTCTGATTGGGTAGCTTCTCAGCCATCCAGCAATAACGTCCCTTTTATGAAATCAACTGGGCAAACCAACTGAGGAAGCATGTACCAGAAGTAAAAAGACCCATTGTCCGCAGAAATCTGCGAAGCAGCGAAAAATCCGTGTTATATATTTAGATATGCTTACATATAAAATCCGCGATAGAGTGAAGCCGCGAAAGTCGAAGCGCGATACAGCGAGGGATTACTGTACAGGGTCTAGCAAAGACGACGCACGTGTTCAGTCTCTCTCTGTACATCGTTCTCGGTAAGACGTGCATTCATTCACTGTGAACTCTTTGTGCTCTATTCCGTGTGCTTTTGCATTCATTTTGCAATTAACCATGGCATCTAAGCAAGTGAAGAGTGGCAGTGTTGGTGAGAAGAAAGGTTTGAAGAAAATTTAAATCCAATTAAAGAAAGAAATCATTTAAAAGTATGAGCGTGGCGCTTGTGTTCCCAATCTTGCCGCCGAGTACAAGAAGTCGAAATCTTAGTTTTTGTATAAGTTAAGGAGTTAATTTTGTTTCCCTGTGCTTAAAACTCATAAAAAAAGTGTTCACAGTGAGCGGTTCGTAAGGCTCTTGTACGAACAGTTCGTCAGGGTCTAGCGCAAACTTGGTCCAGCACAAACTGTTGTAATGTTAGTTTTCTCTGTTGTTCAAGGTTTTCTCAGTGTTATTCAATGTTTTTACATTAGTTTACTATTACACTGTGCATTCTATGGTATAATTAACTATTTTTGTGCTTATTTTTATCACACTGCGGTGGGTTGGCACCCTGCCTGGGATTGGTTCCTTACCTTGTGCCCTGTGTTGGCTGGGATTGGCTCCAGCAGACCCCTGTGACCCTGTGTTCGGATTCAGCGGGTTGGAAAATGGATGGATGGATGGATTTTTATCACAGTTTGGGTTGTTAAACTAGGGGGCTTTGCCCCCTGCTCGCCAACCCCAAACACCGGCCTGTGCTACGCGCCAGCCACTTTGCATCTCTGCTGCTCTCATTGTGAAAAGGGGGGCTGAACGCACCACAAGGAGATGCGGTTGCTCCGCCGAAAACCCTTCTTAAATTGTGATACAATGGGAAACAAATAGTTTTTTTTTTACCTCCTCTTTGCTCGATCAGCTGCTGCTGCTGCCGTGCCACGTGATCCTCATCTTGTGCGGCTCTTCAAACATTTAAACGCCTGTACAGCAGCTGTGCTACTCTTTGTCTTTTATTTCCCTCCCCCGGGCGTGGTTAAATCTGTTGGCACAAAGTTTTGTCTCGCAGGACATTAAATTTTAAATTCACATTAAATTTTGATAAATTCTGAAAAGAATGATACCAAACATCCCCTCCTCGAACCGCGACCTTATCGTGGTGGAGGGGTTTGCGTGTCCCAATGATCCTAGGAGCTCTGTTGTCCGGGGCTTTATGCCCCTGGTAGGGCCACCCAAGGCAAACTGGTCTTAGGTGAGGGATGAGACAAAGTGCGGTTCAACAGACCTCCTATGACGAATAAAAAATTTGGACGGCGTTTTCCCTCGCCCGGACGCGGGTCACCGGGGCCCCCCTCTGGAGCCAGGCCTGGAGGTGGGGCTCGTTGGCAAGCACCTGGTGGCCGGGCTTGCACCCATGGGGCTCGGCCGGGCACAGCCCGAAGAGGCAACGTGGGTCCCCCTTCCCATGGGCTCACCACCTATGGGAGGGGCCAAGGAGGTCGGGTGCAGTGTGAGTTGGGTGGTGGCCGAAGGCGGGGACCTTGGCGGTCCGATCCTCGGCTACAGAAGCTGGCTCATGGGACGTGGAATGACACCTCTCTGAAGGGGAAGGAGCCTGAGCTAGTGCACGAGGCTGAGAGGTTCCGGCTAGATATAGTCGGGCTCACCTCGACACACAGCTTGGACTCTGGAACCAATCTCCTTGAGAGGGGCTGGACTCTCTACCACTCTGGAGTTGCCCCCGGTGAGAGGCGCCGAGCGGGTGTGGGTATACTTATTGCCCCCCGACTTGGAGCCTGTACATTGGGGTTTACCCCGGTAGACGAGAGGGTAGCCTCCCTCCGCCTTCGGGTGGAGGGACGGGTCCTAACTGTTGTTTGTGCGTATGCACCGAACAGCAGTTCAGAGTATCCACCCTTTTTGGAGTCCCTAGAGGGTGTGCTAGAGGGCATACCTTCTGGGGACTCCCTCGTACTGCTGGGGGACTTCAATGCTCACGTGGGCAATGACAGTGAGACCTGGAAGGGCGTGATTGGGAGGAATGGCCCCCCTGATCTGAACCCGAGCGGTGTTTTGTTATTGGACTTCTGTGCTCGTCACGGATTGTCCATAACGAACACCATGTTCAAGCATAGGGGTGTTCATATGTGCACTTGGCACCAGGACACCCTAGGCCTCAGTTCGATGATCGACTTTGTGGTCGTGTCGTCGGACTTGCGGCCACATGTCTTGGACACTCGGGTGAAGAGAGGGGCGGAGCTGTCAACTGATCACCACCTGGTGGTGAGTTGGCTTCGATGGTGGGGGAGGATGCCGGTCAGGCCTGGTAGGCCCAAAAGTGTTGTGAGGGTCTGCTGGGAACGTCTGGCAGAGCCCCCTGTCAGAAGTAGCTTCAACTCCCACCTCTGGCAGAACTTCGACCATGTCCCGAGGGAGGTGGGGGACATTGAGTCCGAATGGGCCATGTTCCGTGCCTCTATTGTTGAGGCGGCTGACCGGAGCTGTGGCCGTAAGGTGGTCGGTGCCTGTCGTGGCAGCAATCCCCGAACCCGTTGGTGGACACCGGCGGTGAGGGATGCTGTCAAGCTGAAGAAGGAGTCCTACCGGTCCCTTTTGTCCTATGGAACTCTGGAGGCAGCTAATAGGTACCGGCAGGCCAAGCGGAATGCAGCTTCGGTGGTTGCTGAGGCAAAAACTCGGGCATGGGAGGAGTTTGGGGAGGCCATGGAGAACGACTTTCGGACGGCTTCGAGGAGATTCTGGTCCACCATCCGGCGTCTCAGGAGGGGGAAGCAGTGCAGTGTCACCACTGTATATGGTGGTGATGGTGCGCTGCTGACCTCGACTTGGGACGTTGTGAGTCGGTGGGGGGAGTACTTCGAAGACCTCCTCAATCCCAATAACATGCCTTCCAATGAGGAAGCAGAGCCTGGGGACTCGGAGGTGGGCTTCCCCATCTCTGGGACTGAGGTCACCGAGGTGGTCAAAAAACTCCTTGGTGGAAGGGCCCCGGGGGTGGATGAGATACGCCCGGAGTTCCTCAAGGCTCTGGATGTTGTAGGGCTGTCTTGGTTGACACGTCTCTACAACATCGCATGGACATCAGGGACAGTGCCTCTGGATTGGCAGACCGGGGTGGTGGTCTCCCTCTTTAAGAAGGGGGACCGGAGGGTGTGTTCCAACTACAGAGGGATCACACTCCTCAGCCTCCCTGGAAAAGTCTATTCGGGGGTTCTGGAGAGGAGGGTCCGTCGGATAGTCGAACCTCGGATTCAGGAGGAACAGTGTGGTTTTCGTCCTGGTCGCGGAACAGTGGACCAGCTCTATACCCTTAGCAGGGTCCTGGAGGGTGCATGGGAGTTCGCCCAACCAGTCTACATGTGTTTTGTGGACTTGGAAAAGGCGTTCGACCGTGTTCCTCGGGGGATCCTGTGGGGGGTGCTCCAGGAGTATGGAGTACCGGACCCCCTGATAAGGGCGGTTCGGTCCCTGTACAGCCGGTGTCAGAGCTTGGTCCAAATTGCCGGCAGTAAGTCGAACCCGTTTCCAGTGAGAGTTGGACTCCGCCAGGGCTGCCCTTTGTCACCGATTCTGTTCATAACTTTTATGGACAGAATTTCTAGGCGCAGCCAGGGTGTTGAGGGGGTCCGGTTTGGTGGGCTCAGGATTGGGTCACTGCTTTTTGCAGATGATGTTGTCCTGTTTGCTTCATCAGACCGTGATCTTCAGCTCTCTCTGGATCGGTTCGCAGCTGAGTGTGAAGCGGCTGGGATGGGAATCAGCACCTCCAAATCCGAGACCATGGTCCTCAGCCGGAAAAGGGTGGAGTGCCCTCTCAGGGTTGGGATCCTGCCTCAAGTGGAGGAGTTCAAGTATCTCGGGGTCTTGTTCACGAGTGAGGGAAGAATGGAGCATGAGATCGACAGGCGAATCGATGTGGCGTCCGCAGTAATGCGGGCTCTGCATCGGTCTGTCGTGGTGAAAAAGGAGCTGAGCCATAAGGCAAAGCTCTCAATTTACCGGTCGATCTATGTTCCTACCCTCACCTATGGTCATGAACTATGGGTAGTGACCGAAAGAACGAGATCGCGAATACAAGCGGCTGAAATGAGTTTCCTCCGCAGGGTGTCTGGGCTCTCCCTCAAATATAGGGTGAGAAGCTCAGTCATCCGGGAGGGGCTCAGAGTAGAGCCACTGCTCCTCCGCATCGAGAGGAGTCAGATGAGGTGGCTCGGGCATCTGATCAGGATGCCTCCTGGACGCCTCCCTGGTGAGGTGTTCCGGGCACGTCCAACCGGGAGGAGGCCCCGGGGAAGACCCAGGACACGCTGGAGGAACTATGTCTCTCGACTGGCCTGGGAATGCCTTGGGATTCTTCCCGGAAGAGCTAGAAGAAGTGGCCGGGGAGAGGGAAGTCTGGGCATCTCTGCTCAAGCTGCTGCCCCCGTGACCCGACCTCGGATAAGCGGAAGAGAATGGATGGATGATACCAAACATATATATGTAGGTTTTAAAATAAGCCGATTTAACACGTCACAAAAAACATGACATAAAAATGTCACCACTGCACTTTTAGGCTTAGGATTTTATATTTTTAGAGTAGATGTATATATATATATATATTTTTTTTTTTTCGCATTTCTCGACTTTATTTCCTTACAGATTATTTTTGGGTCTTATTTGTCCTTTGGGATCCCTTTTGAATTTCTTGTCTTGTTTTTCTTTGTAGATTCTTTGCTACTTCTTGGCCTTTTGCCCTGTGGACTATTTGTTCATTTCTCAGCTTTATTTTTATTGTAGATTATTTGTCTTATTTTGGAGTTTATTTTGTTTTTCGAATTCTGGTAATTTCTTAGACATTTTGTGTTGATGTTGGGAATTGTTTATTTGTTTTTTAGGGCCGTTATTTGGGATTGCGTCATTCTGGGTGGCCATCGTCTGGACATCTGTGGCTGTCATGGACACGTCTTTTAAGGTCACTACCCTGATTTCACCGTGACCTCACCAAAGACCTTCTCATGGCGTATAAAACCCTTTTTGTATCGTGCTACATAAAATTCTTTGTGTATGTTAAATCTCTCATAGACTGACCTTTGGTATCACCTTTGATTCTGAGTTAGTTTTACGTTTTTACTTGTCGCACGGCTTTTTCTGATCAGAGAGTTTTGACCCTTTGGTACATTCCTCTCCTGGGGCCTCACGTATAACGCCTTGCGTAGAATTCACACTAAAACATGGCGTATGCACAAAAGCGGAAATGTTCGTACGCACAAAAAAATCCAGATGTATAAATCTGTGCGTTTGCCAACTTCCACGTTCTTCCGTTCCATAAATCCTGGACAGCGTGAAAAGTAACGCACGTGCACGCGCCTGCCGCCACTCCCTAAACTCCTCCCAGAATTACACCTCTTTGAATATGCAAATCAATATTAATAGCCCTTAAGCACAGCGTTCTGTGAAAAGACAATGGCAAAAGCATGGGGGTAAATAGAAGAATTTCAGCAAATACCAAGTGGAGGCAAAGAAAAACGTACTATTTGTTGGTTTAAACAGTGATATAAACAACAAAAGGAAGTTGATCGGGTGACATAGCGTGTCGGAGAAACTTGAAAGCTCACATTCACAAAGTCGCACAGTGCCTGAAATAAAAAAGAAGTTGTCAGATATCAAAGTCACCATGAAAAAGCGAGTTGTAGCCCACCGTCTGAGTGTCATATGAAAGCTTATTAGGGTACAGAGAAAAAAAATAGGGACACAGTGGGGAAAAAAGCTGGAAAGGTCAACTTTAATTTAGAAATTTCCATTTTAATCACGTAGTTTATTTTGTCATTAAAGTAGAACATCATAAACTTAATATTAAAATCATTTCATTTACTAGTTTCTCAAATCCCACCATAACTAAAGTAGTACATTAAATGCTTTGTTTTGTATTTGTTCTTCTATGTGCTCTATGTGTGTGGATCACTACGAGCTTCTTAAATGGACTTTCTCTTACGCTGACAGGACACAGAATCCATTATGATATTACAGTGCTCTGAATAATTAAAATACTGAGATATATATGTGATATCATTTTCATGATGATAGGAGATAAAGCATGTTATTAAACAGGTGAAGATGGTGGCGCAGTGATTGTTCATGTCTCACGCAAGATGCTTGCTGCGTGACCTTTGATGAAATAATTTACTGCAGCAGTACAGTCTCCTTCAAACATACTAACAATTCCAATTCCTGTCTTTCCTTTTCTTTCTCCAAATACCCAATCACCACACAATCAGCTCTGTAATAGATGTTAAGCTATCTGTAAGCGTAGAACGCCAATTCTTCAAAACTTTTAAGGAACATTGAAATATTTTCGTAGTCCATCTTTAATTATTCTATCCATCTATCCTTCCAGTGTTGCGCCAGCACCAGCAAGAATACAGCGCGAGGCAGGAACAATCCGTGAACTAGCTAGCGCTGCGCCACAGTGTCCTCACAAGTTTAATTATTAACAATATAGATTATTTAAATGATGTTAACATTTTATCTGTATAATATAATCAACATATTTTGCTGCATTTCATCATAAAAATGATATCGTCATCATATGTAAATACATGCTTTATAAAGTGGCTCAGGTTGTGCAATATTGTAACTGTATCGCGAGTTTACAGTGAGGTAATTGTACTAATAAGTATAAACAGTTCTACCAGGAGCACTTGATGGACTGATTGAGTGCGTTTAGAGTTCTTGGGATGAAACTGTTTGTGAACCGTACAGGAAAGGCTCTGAACAGTTTGTCGTATGGCAGCAGTTCAAATAGACAGCATGGCTGAGGCAGCGTGTGCTTGATGCTGTTTCCTGATAATTCTCTTTCCGACCAGCTGCTGCAGAGCTGTGATTCCCCACTCAGATACAGTGATATAAATACTCCGAGTGGTGCAGTGAGAGTAATATGGAAAAAGATGATCCGCTGTGGCAACACCTAACAGGAGCAGCTGAAAGGAGAAGAAGAAGGTGCAGTGAGAGTAAAAACGCTAAAGCAGCTTTGGTATTTGGAGTAGTTTGGCCATTCTGTGGACCATTATATTGTTACAGGTTAATTACAATCAGATGCCCTAAACTAATAAACAATATGCGGTTAATTTCAGTGTATTTATAAAGCAACGTCAGGGATGTGGATCTAAAAAAGAAAGGGAAACCACACAGGAACAAAAGCACTGCTTTGACACTGGGTGCCGCCAGTCTGCAAAACCGAGCAGAGAACTTGCGTACACCAGGGATTGAGCTACCGTGAAAATGTGCGTGGCTTTATGCCAAGTTTAGGTTTTATACATCATGATTTGAGTGTGGAAATGGGCATATGCAACATTTTTGTGCATACACACCGTTTATACATGAGGCCCCAGGTCTCTCTCAACTACTGTCTGTTTTGTGGTCATAATGAATCAATTTTATATTTTTGGCTTATTTCCTTCTGTAATTGTTGCCTTAATTTCCTCATAGATTTTGTTTTTTATTTCTTTGCTTTATTTCCTTGCATATTACAAGGAGTGTTCAA
This sequence comes from Erpetoichthys calabaricus, assembly GCF_900747795.2. Taxonomy (NCBI): domain Eukaryota; kingdom Metazoa; phylum Chordata; class Cladistia; order Polypteriformes; family Polypteridae; genus Erpetoichthys; species Erpetoichthys calabaricus. The sequence continues at coordinate 5,296,301 of NC_041402.2, read as the reverse complement.
TAATTAATCTACCTGATTATGAAAATCAAATCTGATGATCACATTGACCTCATTACCTCTAAATGTAGCCCCCCTTGCCTTCAACACACTTGTTCCACTTTGCCTTACTGTAACTGACTTCATCCCTTCAGAATTAAATATTCCTCTTGGTCCTATCAACTAAATCTGCGTTTTTCATCCCTTTTGACATGTGGACCAGCTGAAGGATGAGAAACTCTTTGAGGACTTTGTTAGGTAAATCACAAACCGGGTAGGCCATGAAGTGTCAAGAGGCTGCATCAGAAAGAGACCACAGAGCTGGGGAACTGGTGCAACTGGAGTTTTGAGCAGCTAGAGTTACTGACAAAGGATGGGTAACTCATCAGACAGCTTGGTCTGCCACGGGATTTGTGTGTCTGAATTTATTAACAGTAAAATGATGATGAGAAAACGCTGCAGACTGGCATCATGCCTTACTTGCTTTACCTGGACCAGCATGGACTGGTGGGCAACAGACAACCGATATGGCACCATTCAGATTCTACTATCTAAAGTTGTTTAAATTAACATTTTTATTACAGCTCTATGCACCATCTTGGACTCCTGTTTTTCTCCTAAAATCTCACACACTTCTGCATTTCACACCACAGACGCACACGACCCACCATTTCCGGTATCTTATAAAAGCCCAACATACAGTGACATTCAAGGGACGCTCTGTCAACCAAAAGGAGAACTCGGGCCACAAGTATGTTATGCTTTTATAAAAACGAGCACATCTGTGTCATGTCCTTCACCTCAGTATGCAGTTCTCAATTGAGAGAGGCCTATCTATTTTATAGTGCCTTTCTGATCTATCTATCTATCTATCTATCTATCTATCTATCTATCTATCTATCTATCTATCTATCTATCTATCTATCTATCTATCTATCTATCTATCTATCTATCTATCTATCTATCTATCCATCCATCCATTTTCCAACCTGCTGAATCCGAACTCTATCTATCTATCTATCTATCTATCTATCTATCTATCTATCTATCTATCTATCTATCTATCTATCTATCTATCTATCTATCTATCTATCTATCTATCTATCTATCTATCTATATAGCCTTTCATTTCAGTTGTGGTCTATCTATCTATCTATCTATCTATCTATCTATCTATCTATCTATCTATCTATCTATCTATCTATCTATCTATCTATCTATCTATCTATCTATCTATCTATATAGCCTTTCATTTCAGTTGTGGTCTATCTATCTATCTATCTATCTATCTATCTATCTATCTATCTATCTATCTATCTATCTATCTATCTATCTATCTATCTATCTATCTATCTATTATATAGTGCCTTTTATGCATCTATCTATCTATCTATTATATATAGCCTTTCATTTCAGTTGTGGTCTATCTATCTATCTATCTATCTATCTATCTATCTATCTATCTATCTATCTATCTATCTATCTATCTATCTATCTATCTATCTATCTATCTATCTATCTATCTATCTATCTATCTATCTATCTATTTTCCAACCTGCTGAATCCGAACTCTATCTATCTATCTATCTATCTATCTATCTATCTATCTATCTATCTATCTATCTATCTATCTATCTATCTATCTATCTATCTATCTATCTATCTATCTATCTATCTATTATATAGTGCCTTTCATGCATCTATCTATCTATCTATCTATCTATCTATCTATCTATCTATCTATCTATCTATCTATCTATCTATCTATCTATCTATCTATCTATCTATCTATCTATCTATCTATCTATCTATCTATCTATCTATCTATATAGCCTTTCATTTCAGTTGTGGTCTATCTATCTATCTATCTATCTATCTATCTATCTATCTATCTATCTATCTATCTATCTATCTATCTATCTATCTATCTATCTATCTATCTATCTATCTATCTATCTATCTATCTATCTATTATTTAGTGCCTTTTATGCATCTATCTATCTATCTATCTATCTATCTATCTATCTATCTATCTATCTATCTATCTATCTATCTATCTATCTATCTATCTATCTATCTATCTATCTATCTATCTATTATATAGTGCCTTCCATTCCTGTCTATTGTATCGTGGTTTTCATATCCCTCTCTCTGTCTAGGGACCATAAGAAATTAATAAACTAAATTGAAATTCTTGACTAATTTGCAATATTCAGAGACAATAAATGCAGATTAAAGACTAATAATATTAAAAAGGGCAGAAAGCAAAAGCACACTTAAAAACTTAAAACATGAAAGAATTCACAAAAAACAACAAAATAAATTAATTAAAAGAACAGAAACTGGTAACAGGGTTTACTCCCACATCTCAGGTCTTTAGCAGGCCTGTCATGCCGTGTCATTAACTGTCACCCTGTCCCTGTTGTGTCCTGCCTCATGGCCTTCAGCCCACCTCAATCCCCCCCCCACTATTGATTTGCTTTTCAAGTTTCACTCCTTAATCATTAAGCCAACTGAGCCACAAGACAAGAACCATGCCTGGTTGGGACACCAGGGTCCCACCAGTTGGCCTTCATGTTAGGCGAGGCTCCAGCGTGCCTGGGATGGACTGATCTTTGTCTCTTTATGGATTCCCATCCCTGATTAGTGGGCAGGCCCTTGGCTTTAAGTGACTACACATGGCGTCCCTTTCTACCTTGACACCTCAATATTTCTTTGCAGCACATCAAGCAGGCTGCGACTCAATAGAGTCCCCGGGCGTCCCACCTTTGGAAGCTGGCAGGGTGTGCTTCAGTCTCCTCCATTAGACTTCCAACTGTGCTGACGTCGGCTGTTCTGAGCCACCAAAAGGCACCAGCTGTGGTGCCAGGGGAATTCTGGGAGAAAGCTGCAGCTCGACTGGATGGCGGATTGGAAAGTTTTGCCCGGCTTTATCATTGTTCGTTTAAAGAGGCTTCAGAACTTCAGCTGTGTTACAGTCGGCACTTGGACATGATGGAGGGAGCAGATGGTAATAATTAGCAATCAGCGAGGGGAAAGAAAGCTGCGTTTTGGGCGCCAAGGTCTCTACGATTACACTTAGCAACATTCTTTAATATTATTCTTTTTTTTTTTTTTTTTGTAAATTGAGTGCAGATCTGGCAGCTTCAGCAGAAGGGCACCTGGGCCAAGAGCCATTCCGACATTCTCTTCCCCTTTCTCCTCTCTCTCAGCTGCATTTGGTTGCTCCTTGTTGCTGCTTTGCTGGATGTGGAAGTGAAAGGATACAACGTCAGTGCCCTCGTCCTGTTAGGTGATTGGGTTTTATAGCGCCTTTCCACTTTTCACCTAATGGGTCAGGGGGTTGGAAGTGGTGCCAGCGAGCCAGTAGGGGGTGATCTCCTCTCTTCTCCACAGATCTTCATAGGGGAGGCCATTCAGTCTTTCTGAGAGAGACAGTTATGGATGAGTGAAACAATTGGCACTGAACTGGCACCTCACTTTGCAAACAAATTTTGGGGTCAAATGTGTTATGAACTAGAGAGTCCCAAGGCAAAAATACACCCACTGGCCACTTTATTAGCTGCTTGTTAACCCCAATATCTAATCAGCCAATCGCACAGCAGCAACTCAATGTAATTTGGCCTGTAGACCTTGTCAAGACCACCTGCTGAAGTTCAAACCGAGCATCACAATGGCGAAGAAAGGGGACTGAAGTGACTTTAAATGTGGTGGCATAGTTATTGGGCTGCTCTGAGTATTTCAGAAACTGGGATTTTCATGCACAAGCATCTTTGGGATTTACAGAGAATGGTCCAAAAATGGGAAACAATATCTTAGTGGGCAAAAATGCCATGTTGATGCCAGAGGTCAGAGGAGAATGGCCAGACTTGTCAAAGCTGAGAGAAAAGCAACAGGAACTCAAATAAGCAACCGAGATATACAGAAGAGCATCTCTGAATGCACCACACGTCAAACCTTGAAGCAGGTGGGCTTCAGCTGCCGGAGACCACACTGGGTGACCATCCTGTCAGCTAAAAACAGGCAACCAAGGCTACAATTTGCACCAAAATTGGACAAGAGAGGATTGGAGAAGTGTTGCCTGGTCTGATGAGTCTTGATTTCTGCTGCGACATTCAGTTGGTCGAGTCAACAACATGAAACCTTGGATCCATCCTGCCTTGTATCAAAGGTTCAGGCTGGTGCTGGTGGTGGTCTAATGCTGTGAGGGATATTCTCTTGGCACACTTTGGGCCCCTTAGTACCAACCGAGCATCATTTAAATGCCACGGCCTACCTGAGTATTGTTACTGACCCTGTCCATCCCTTTATGACCACAGTGTGCCCATCTTCTGATGGCTCCTTCCAGCAGGATAACCCGTCATGTCACAAAGCTCAGATCATCTACAACTGGTTTCTTGAACATGACGATGAGTTCACTGGACTCAAATGGCCATCACAGTCACCAGATCTCAATCCAGTAGAGCGATGGTGGGGCGGGAGATTTGCATTGTGGATGTGTGGCCGACAAATCTGCAGCAGCTGTGTGATGCTATCATATCAAGATGGACCAAAATCCCTGAGGAATATTTCCAGCACCTTTTTCAATCTGTGAAATGAAGAATTAGGGCAGTACTGAAGGTAAGAGGGAGTCCAACCCGGGACTAGCAAGGTGTACCTAATAAAGTGGCCGCTGAGTGTAAAATCATAAAGAATACTAGAAGGTGCCAAACCATCAAAACCTGGCTAGTCACAGAAAGGGCAGCAAGGAATTTAGGAGCACCGGAAAAGAATCAAAAATGTTATCAACGTTGGGTCAGTTGTGGAGGTTTTCTCACACCGGTGAGTCACAGGAGCCACACAACACAAAGCTGAAGTGATTTTAAGACATTCAAAACACAATAAGTAAAAAAAAAACACACATAACAATACAAAAATACAAATAAAATTCATACCGGCAGATGGCAGCTGGCACCACTACCCAGCCAGGATGCCTCCATAATAATAATAATAATATCTTATGAAGGTCACTATCTCCCCCAGTCTGCTATTTGGCAGCCCCCCTGCAATACAATACAATTAAATTTATTTGTCTATTACCCAAAATCACACAAAGGGTACCACAATGGGCTTTAACAGGCCCTGCCTCTTGACAGCCCCCCAGCCTTGACTCTCTAAGAAGACAAGAAAAACTCCCCCAGGGGAAAATAAAAAATAAAAGAGACCCCTTTCCAGGTAGGTTGGGCGTGCAGTGGGAGTCAAATAAACGGGGGTCAATACAATACATTAACTGCGGTGGGCTGGCGCCCTGCCCGGTGTTTGTTCCTGCCTTGCGCCCTGTGTTGGCTGGGATTGGCTCCAGCAGACCCCCGTGACCCTGTAAATTAGGATACAGCGGGTTGGACAATGACTAACTGACTGACAATACAATACACAGAACAGAACACAAGTCATCCACAAACAGCATCTCAGACTCCAGCAGCGCTACATGGGACTTGCCCTGCTGGGTTCTGGGGGTCTCGCCAAGGGTTACTGCAGGAACTACAAAGCCCTATTTTGTCGGGCAAGCGCCACACCTGAGAGGATTTCACTAACGAGCCACCTGGGGTGGAGCCTCCCACCTTCATTCCAGGAGTCGGGAGGAGGTAGAGGAGGAGGAGGAGGAGGAGGACAACACTTGCCAGGAGGAGTGAAGGCGCATTGAGAAGAAGAGAAAGTGCTTGTTGTGTGCGTATTGTGGACTGCAGGTGTGGGGCACTTGAATAAAACTTCTGCTGTACAACCCTTACGCCTGGAGTCTGTTGTGTCGGGTGGTCAATCACAGGGTGGTCACAACATGAATACATATAATACCGTAACAGTAATCAGAAATTCAGTCATTAATTGGTAACACATCAAATTAAGTGTCCATAATTACACTGTAACTACTATGTAATTACCTGTGTAAGTACAGTGTAACTATGAGTGTGTAATACAAAGGAACTTTATAGTTAATTACTCAGTTGTCATTGTTATTCCACAGTTTATATAATTACAATGTAACAATTTATCACTGACTTACATAGTGTCGCAATAACGAGACATTACACAGATAAAGGTTTGGGGCGGGCAGCACAGTGGCGCAGTGGGTGGCGCTGCTGCCTCGCAGTTGGGTGACCTGGGGACCCGGGTTTGCTTCCCGGGTCCTCCCTGCGTGGAGTTTGCATGTTCTCCCCGTGTCTGCGTGGGTTTCCTCCGGGTGCTCCGGTTTCCTCCCACAGTCCAAAGACATGCAGGTTAGGTGGATTGGCGATTCTAAATTGGCCCTAGTGTGTGCTTGGTGTGTGGGTGTGTTTGTGTGTGTCCTGCGGTGGGTTGGCACCCTGCCCGGGATTGGTTCCTGCCTTGTGCCCTGTGTTGGCTGGGATTGGCTCCGGCAGACCCCCGTGACCCTGTGTTCGGATTCAGCGGGTTGGAAAATGGATGGATGGATGGATGGAGGTTTGGGGCAGCCACCCGTATAATGTGGTATCCTGGCTGCAAAGTCGTTTGTTCAATAAAGAGCACTGATGTGCATACAACAGAGTCCAAAACAAGACTGACACATAGGGGAAACGGTTAGACTTTTAAAAGGGAAGACAGGAAGTGAGGTCATATGGGTCTGGCTCAGGTTCATCTGCCATTGGTTCAAGCCCGGAGGTGACATCACAGGGGCCGGAGCCGGTAAGGTCTTCTTCCATTGGCTCGGTCCCGGAAGTGACGTCATGAGAGCCAGGTGAGATCTCCCGGGAATGGTCTACAGGCAAGGGAAAAAAAGAATCAGTGCACTCTGCCACATCCCGGCATGCCTCAGAACTGTCTTCCCTCGAGCCCTTTAGCTGCCTCCCATGCGCACGTGTGTGACAATAGTTACATTGTATCTGTACTTTCAAAATGTACTGTGGTGGGCCGGCACCCTGCCCGGGGTTTGTTTCCTGCCTTGCGCCATGTGTTGGCTGGGATTGGCTCCTGCAGACCCCCGTGACCCTGTAGTTAGGATATAGCGGGTTGGATAATGGATGGATGGATGGATGGATGGGTATGTAACTACAACAACAACATTTATTTCTATAGCACATTTTCATACAAAAAGTAGCTCAAAGTGCTTTACATAATGAAGAAAAGAAAAATAAAAGACAAAATAAGAAATTAAAATAAGACAACATTAGTTAACATAGAAAGGAGTAAGGTCCGATGGCCAGGGGGGACAGAAAAAACAAAAAACAACTCCAGAAGGCTGGAGAAAAAAATAAAATCTGCAGGGGTTCCAGGCCACGAGACCACCCAGTCCCCTCTGGGCATTCTACCTAACATAAATGAAATAGTCCTCTTTGTAGTTAGGGTTCTCAAGCAGTCACTTGATGCTGATGGTCATACAGACTTCTGGCTTTTAATCCATCCATCATTGTTGGAACATCATGGTACTTAGAGTAGATGGTGGTGGCGCAAGCCTACAAACTACAAACTACAGCTATGTAACAGATTTTCCATGGTCTGGGCAATTTTAATGGAGAATTGACTTGTTTTTGGATCAGTGATAAATTGTTACATTGTAATTGTATAAACTGTGGAATAACAATGACAACTGAGTAATAAACTATAGCGTTATTTTGTATTACACAGTAAGTACAGAGTAATAACTCATAGTTACACTCAGGGCCGGATTTATATGAAAAGAGGCCCTAGGCTATTCCACTTATGAGGCCCTTTCACCTTCCATTTTTAAGTTTGTAAATTACATGAGAGATAATAAAATTTTGCTAACAATTTGAATGTAGGCCCCTCTTGATCTTGAGGCCCTAGGCTGAAGCCTAGTTAGCCTATAGGAAAATCCGGCCCTGGTTACACTGTACTTATACAGGTAATTACATAGTAGTTACAGTGTAATTATGGACACTTCATTTGCCAGACAAACTACACTGCACTTTGTACAAGATGTCCAGATAGTATCCACAAACTCGGACAACGAGTGGCTAGTGGAGGTTCTGTGTTACGCAATATATGGATTTGTTGATAATGTCATGTGACGTGGCTTCCCTAGCAACAGAACTTTGCATTATGGCAACCGCATCCACAGAAAAATGGAAAACAAGGAAGGATGAAATTAGCAAGCAAAAAGCAAAATTCTAATAGGAAATGAAAGATTGAACTCTAAACAATGTATACAGTACAATACAATTTATTTATTGTAGAGCCCAAAAATCACACAAGGAGTGGTGCAATGGGCTTTAACGGGTCCTGCCTCTTGACACCCGGGGCCTTGACTCTCAAAGAAGACAAGAAAAAAAAAAAATTCCCAAAAAAACCCTAGCTGGGGAAAAAAATGGAAGAAACCTTGGGAAAGGAGGATCAAAGATAGACGCCTTTCCAGGTAGGTTGCACGTGCAGTGGGTGTCAATAAAGGGAGTAAATACAACACAATACACAGAACAGAACACAAATAATCTGCAATACAATACAATAGTACAATAGAAGTATTACAAGTACAGAGCAGAATTCAACAGTAGATGATATCCCATAATACGATTCGGGTTTGTTCAGAGTCCTGGAGACCTCGGCCATCAAGCTGCCTTCCCCTATTGACCATTCTATGCTGAGTCAGTGCTCAGGCCAGCCAATCCGATGACAGGACCCCTCTACCCGACAATTCCTGCGATCCTCCATCAGAGATGACTTTACCTTAGGCAGGCAGAACAACTTGGCAGGTGGGCAGTGGCACCAAGTGCCACATTTGAGTCCAGAGAAGAGAAACAGAATAGGTGAGGGTGAGTAACAAATTCTAACGATCATATTACTTATGTTCTGCAGTGGGTTGGCACCCTGCCCGGGATTGGTTCCTGCCTTGTGCCCTGTGTTGGCTGGGATTGGCTCCAGCAGACCCCCGTGACCCTGTGTTCGGATTCAGCGGGTTGGAAACTGGATGGATGGATGGATATTACTTATGTTTTAGTGCTAATGACTAACAACAGAGATGCAGTCTGCACAGTTAATCAGCCGCTCTAGTCAGGGTGTGCTAAACTGAAGTGGTGAGTCTTTAAAAGCTGAGACCGAAGGGGCATCTCTTATAGTAGCAGGCAGACCAGTCCACAGTTTACGGGTCCTGTAACTAAAAGCTCGACCTCCCACAGTTATTTTACTAATCCATGGAATCCTAAGCAGACCAGCATCTTCAGATCTTAATGTGCACTCAGGTTTGTAAGTCATGATAAGTTCAAACAAGTAAGCCGGACCTCGGCCATTTAAGGCTTTATATGTTAAAAGGAGGATTTTGAAATCTGAGCTAAACCTGACCGGGAGCCAGTGTAAGGATAAACCACATAAAGATAAATTTGTGAGCTAAGAAATAAGTTTGTTAAGCTCAAAAAAAAGTTTTAAATCCCACAGTCATAACAACTTGGTCATCCCACACCCCAGAAATGTGCAGATTGATTTTGTTCTGCCAAAAGCTAGAAGGATTGTCAGGTATCAAGCAAAACTGGTAGGAGATGAGAAGATGAATACATAGTCAAAAAAAAGGCAGGTTCTAAGCAGGCACATCATGAGTACAATAATAATAAACATAATACAAAGACATACAGGTTAGGTGCATTGGAGATCCTAAATTGTCCCTAGTGTGTGCTTGGTGTGTGTGTGTGTGTGTGTGTGTGTGTGTGTGTGTGTGTGTGTGTGTGTGTGCCCTGCGGTGGGCTGGTGCCCTACCCGGGATTTGTTCCTGCATTGCACCCTGTGTTGGCTGGGATTGTCTCCAGCAGACCCCTGTGACCCTGTGTTAGGACATAGCGGCTTTCCCAAAATATCAAAGCCCAATCCACCTTAATAAAAGGACAAGTGCCTGTTTGTGTGTCTGTTGCTATGTCTCTGTTATACGCCATTTGGTATGGGATTCATAAAAGCAGCGCTAATGTTTTTAATGTGCCGTCTGTTGGGATGACAAATGCAATGCATGTGTCTTTGTTATATGCCATTTGGTATGACATTCATAAAAGCAGTGTTAATTTCTGTAGTGTGTCATCTGTTGGAATGGCCAATGCAGTGCATTTTATTACTATATGTATTAAAAGATACAGTCCAAGAAATTGGTTGCTGCAGACATTAACAATGAATACTGTATGTCCAACAGAGAGTTACTGCTGGACCGGAAGAAATCAGCTTATCCACCTCAATAAAGTGTGCGTCTGTGTTTCTGTGTCTCTGCTTTATTCCATTTGGAATGGAATTTGTAAATGCAGTGCTAATGTTCGTGATGCACCTTCTGTTGGAATGACAAATGCAGTGCATTTTATTACTACAAATGTTTGTGAAAAGCCATCTGTTGGAATGACAAATGAAATACGTATGACTCTGTCATATGCCACTTGGATTCATAAAAGCAGTGTTAATGTCTGTGATACACCATCTGCTTGAATGAGAAATGAAATGCATGTTATTACTACATGCATTACAAGATACAGTCCAATGCACAGTGTGCTGCAAACATTAACAGTGAATATATCTAACAGAGAGTGACTGCCAGATGGGCAGAAATCAGCTTTTGAGCCTTAATAAACTCTTTGTCTGTGTATCCACCCAACATACTTGTTAAATTTATTTGTATTCATTGATTGATTGGCTGTATTATTTGTCCTATGAGTTTGTATCCTTGTTTTTTATGTTTCTACTGCTATATGCATCTGAATATCCCTGTGGGATTAATAAAGTTTATTTAGTCTAATTTTATTAATCTAATATGTGTTTCCATCTGGTTGCTATGTCCCTGTTATATGCCATTTTGTATGGAATTTGTAAAATCAGTGCTAATGTTTGTGAGGAACCATCTGTTGGACAAAAAAATACAATGCATTTTATTACTACACGTTTATGATACACCATCTAATGGAATGAAAAATGCAATTCATATGTCTCTGTTATATGCCATTTAGTTGTGTTAATGTTTTAGATGCTAATATTAATATTTATTATAAAAAGCAGTGTTAATGTTTGTGATGCACCATCTATTGGAATGACAAATACAATGCATATGTGCGAGCATATGTAATTTGGAATGGGATTCATAACATCAGTGCTAATGCTTGTAATGCACCATCTGTTGAAAAGACAAATGCAATGCATATATACAAGTATATGCCATTTGGAATGGGGTTCATAAAATCAGTTCAGATGTCTGTGATATACCAACTGTTGGAATGAAAAACGAGATGCATATTTCTCTATTATATGACATTTGGTATGGGATTCGTAAAGAGCTATGTTAATGATTTAGATGCTAATATTAATATTTGTAATGAAAATCAGTGTTAATGTTTGCGATGTACCATCTACTGGAATGACAAATGCAATGCATATGTGCGAGCATATGCCATTTGGAATAGGATTCATAAAATCAGTGCTAATGCTTGTGATGAACCATCTGTTGGAATGAAATATGCAATGTGTTTTATTATTGCACATGTTTTGTGATACACCATCTGCTAGAATTAAAAATGCAATGCATATGTCTTGGTTATATGCCATTTGGTATGGGATTTGTAAAAAGATGTGTTCATGTTTTCGATGCTAATATTAATATTTGAGATGAAAAAGCAGTGTTAATGTCTGTGATGCACCATCTGTTGAAATGGAAAATGCAATATGTTTTATTAATACAAATTACAAGATACATTCCAAAATATGATGCACTTCAAACACAGAATATTTTGAAGTCTATGTTGATTACTTGAATTTCAACTCATCTTAGCTTGTTAACAAAGCTAGTATTTAAACTCAATCAGTCAAGTCAAAGCTCAGGTGAGGACGAGTCAAAACCGAAAGTCAAAAACAACAACTTTGTATGAAGAGTCGTCTTACGGAGTATCTACATTCTAGGACACAGAACTGCACGTTCACACAGGCTTTGATTTATGCCCTCTGCCCCACTAACCATAGACTGGTCCACTGGAGACTCTAAACTGTCCTGTAATGAGGGTGAGTAGCCTGTTGATTGACTGGCGTCCTGTGCCCATTTCAGGTTTGAACTTCCACCCCCTTCATTGATGACAGTTCCAGCTGGTTGGTCACAGACAGATTTATAATGCAGGTACTTTCTCATGACCCCCTGAATTAATTCCTGTCTTTACCTTTTGCCATAAGCTGGCCATGTGGCCCCCACTTGTCACTGGACTGTCACAGTGATGCTGATTCTGGTCCCAGCATTGACCACCATTGTGTGACCCTCAGCGAGTACATTAGAGAAACAATGGCTGCAGCATTTAGAGTTGGTCTTGGAAGATCTCAGTCCATAAAGGCTAAAAGCTAAAAACAAGCAGCTGGGTATCTGGGGATGAGTATATGGGGGTTAATGGGCAGGGCGGGGGCAGTGGGCTGGGGGGGTGCCCTTATAAGGAAAATGCAGACACATAAACAAACCTCAGATCTTTGAAGGAAACATCATTAAAAATGTTTACAATGCCAAGCACGGGTTTTACAAGAAAAATGTTTTTCATTAAAGATTATAAATTCTATTTTGATATAAAATGGCCCAAAAAAAAAAACTGCTGACTGAGCATAAAAGATCAAAGTTTTGGAGTTACGACATACGAGAGGCAGCTTGAATCATAGCAGATCTGAACTCGAGGGTCTTTACTGTGAGCGCCGAAGCTCAGTTAACACCGAGGGCTGAAGTCGGTTGTGGTGTTTGAGGTCTTCTGGACTTTCAGGGTCCTTCACTGAGGAAACCTATGTGTTGTCTTTGATTGACCGGGGACTTCAAAAATTACACGTGCCTTTCAGACCCTCACTGCTGAGACTTCCATTTCAAAAGACACACAATGGCACTGCCATTGTTGAAATAGATAGACAGAAATGAAAGGCACTATGTAATAGATAACATATAGACAGCATGTAAGGTAAAGAACAAAAGAGCATAGAGATAGATATGAAAGGCATTATGTAACAGATACACATGTCTACAGTATATAAAATAAAGAACAATACAGACAAAGTGAGATAGATATGAAAGGCATTAGAGATAAATATGAACGTCACTATATGGGACAGATAGATATGAATGACACATATGGTCCACAGGGGGCGCTGCAGCTCACATACAGGCTTGGACACAAGTTTGCTATTTACCAAGGGCTTTTATTAGGTGAAACTTTATAAAGAAAGAGTTTCTCACACCACAACCACAAACACAACTCTAAGCTACAGCGACACTGCCTCTCTCTGTCATGTCTATTCTCCACTCCTCACAGCCAGCTTCGTCTTCCTCCTCTCGACTCTGGCAGGGCTGTTCTTTTTATCCCCTAGCCGGGAATTCTTCCAGGATCATGAAGCTGTGGCTCAGAAGCATTCCAGTTAAGGCTGAAGCTCTACAGAGTAGGGCTTCCTGATCCCCACAGCTCCCCTTTTGCAGACCACACGGAACCCAACAGTGCTGCACTTTGGGACTACAACACCCAGCATGCCCTGCAGGGGATCCCAGCCTGGTTCGGCTGCTACCCAGTGTTTTCAGAAAGTAACTAGCACAAATAAACTATCTTCCCCTGTCGTTCCATTACAATAGCCGGGTAGGGGTCCATGCTCAGTCCCAGCTGGGAAGCCTAATGCACTATATAATATATAGAGATTAAGAGTGGTATGGATTAATTTTAAATAAATGTTCTAAAGTCATTCTGAAAAGATTTTGGTATATATATAACCACACATGAACATCAGAGGAGGCCTTCTGGGCTCATCAGAGGTATGTAAAACCAATCCATGACGATAAGGGGTGCTATGACTAAGAGTATCTTGTCCTTCTTCCTTGGCAGCATTGAGAAGATGCCAAGTGACAACAACTGACCCTGCCCCTTTCAGTCCAAGTCTGTCAAGCCCGGACATCTATGGAAGAAGGCGTCTTATTTTTGGTTTCATGTTCACCTTAAGATGGAGCTCCACCAAACCAAACCCTGGAAGGCGGTCATTTTGTTTGCTTTCTTTTATTTATGGATGATTACAATGCTCTCTTTGCTCTTTGACTGAGTTGGAATAAACACAAAGCATTTGCACAAGTACTGTTGTGTATGCGTATCCACATTACCATAGCTCTATCCCAGTCATGACTACTGATGTCTGGGTGCAAGAAGGTGATGGCCAACTGTTGACAGCCTGGGCATCACACCCGGGCACTGTGATATTACCATAAAGCACGTTATGAAAATCCTAAACTGTGGAAAAGTATTACTGAATGACGGCGTTGAAAGAACTTATCCCTGGGCTGGCGGCTGTCATCACTTGTAGCTCAACGCTGCAGATTGATGGTGACAAAGTGCTGCCCAGGTGCTGAGGTTGATTTCGTAAAGCCCTGGCTTCAGTTACAGATCCTCCAGAGTCAGTGGAGCACGATAAGCCGTAGTTGATTACCGTCCAAGACTAATGCACAGAAACTGGGAATCTGTTATGTGTGCAAAACGGCTTATGATTAAACAAAGGCCTTTGCTTCCCAAATTTCACCTCACATTAACAATTCATACCTGCCAAGTCAATGAAATGCCATTAATAACAACAGGAGGCGTCTACGTCACCTTTCCTATCATGTCTTGATGAATACAGATAGCGGTCATTAGTTACACTCCTGTAATCAAGCGTTAATGAAAATGTATGAGGGAGCTGAGAGGGTGACGCAGCCTCCAGATCTGCAGATTGGGGCCGTCTGACTGACTCACGTTACATGGCGGCCAGACGTCCTCAAGTTGGAGATGTGCTGTTGGTGACGCAGGATGGAAGTGGAAAATGCAAACTACTCAGTTAATTGGTTGATCACTTTATTCAAATTATTATTATTATTATTATTATTATCCATCCATCCATTATCCAACCCACTATATCCTAACTACAGGGCCACGGGAATGTGCTGGAGCCAATCCCAGCCAACACAAGACACAAGGCAGGAAACAAACCCCAGGCAGGGCACCAGCCCACCGCAGATTATTATTATTATTATTATTATTATTATTATTATTATTATTATTATTATTATTATTATTATATAATCTGATGAAGGAAATTGCACAGTAATTATATTGTTAGAGTTAAGTGTGGCGTATAACACCTGCAAAATATGAGAAAAGACAAGATAAAGATTTGGGGTGCGTCAAAGAGAGAGAGATGTTGGGATCATGCACTGACACTGTGCCACACGTACCACATGACAAACCCCCTCAGGATCCCAAATTAGGACCCGAGCAATGGGTGACACCTCAGCACCACACTAGATCAAATGGAATGGAACACTGTAAGGATTTTTGCAGTCACTGGAGTGCCAATCTTGCCACCTACCCCTCAGTTTTTCCTTGCAAGTTGGAGGGCTGTAGGGAAGGTTACCGTCATACTCAGGATGGAGCAATTGCAGGTTAAGGGCCTTCCTCAAGAGCCCAACAGAGTGGCATCACTTCTGGCATTTATGGGATTCAAACTGGCGACCTTTCCGATTGCTGGCACAGATGTCTAGCCTCAGCCACCACTCCACCCAAGGCAAACCCCATAATTGGATGGCAAATAGTCAAATAAAGCAGCAAAACAACAATAGGTCTCTTTAGACTGGAGTCAAGATAGTGACTGACTCAAAGATGGTGGCTTTTAAGAAGTAGCCAGACCAGAAGGAGTGGGGGTCAGGGGACTGTGACCTGGAAGTGACATCATTGGGACTGCCAGTCATCTGATTTGTAGGAGAGGAAGGAGGAGACGCATTAGTCAGCAGCACCAACTCTCGACTTGGTGTGGAATTACCATTACATAGGCCTTCAAGTTGTCACCCAAGCACACGTGTGTCATACACCATTGACCATAATATTTAATTATTATGACATTGAACTCACAGGTACTGTCCTTGTCCGGTTTAGTTCTTATTTATAAAATCAATTCCTATCCATACAGAAATGTGCTGACAGGACTCTATCATTATGCTCAGAAGTTAAATCTGGTGTCCCGCAGGGCTCAGTGTTCAGACCTTTACTGTTTTCACTTTACATTCTTTGGAACTACACATCACATTCATTTTCACCCATATGCAGATGATACCCAACTAGACCTTTCTTTTATACCAAATGACTTTTCTCCAGTGATATATTCAATTATTTGTGATTTATGTAGACAACTTGTCTCTGAATGAACCAAAAAACGAAAATGTGATTTATTGGTAAGAATGATGAGATCACAACAATAGTCTGTGACTCTTTAATTCAGTTGGAATCGTCATTAGTTTTTCTGAATAAGTACACAATTAAAACGCTATTATCACATTTCATTCCAAAATTATCCAAAAATTGTTTTCTCCATTTCAAAATCATTGGAAAACGAAGACATATTCTGAATATGCAGGATACTGGGAAATAATTCAAGCATTTGCTTCTAGTAGTATTGATTATTGTAATGTGTTATTTACCCCTATTCTTTATACAGCTTTCAGTTATTTCGAAACGCTGCTGTAGGAATTGTTACAAGAACCAAAAAGTACGAACACATAACCCCAGTCCTAGAGTTCTTGCACTGGCTCCCAGTTAGATTTAGGGCAGATTTCAAAATCCCCTTCATAATTTATCAAGCCTTAAAGGGCCGAGGACCAGATTACTTATCCGAACCTATCATAACCTACAAACCAAAGCGCACATTGAGCTCTCAGGATGTCAGACTACTTAAATATTCCAAGAATCAATAAAATAGCAGTAGGAAGTCGAGCTTTTAGTTACAGGGTCCTGAAGCTGTGGACTGTAAGAGGTGTCTCATTAGTCTCAGCTTTTAAAACTCAGCTGAAAACTCACAATTTCAGTCTGGTATACCCTGACTAGAGCTGCTGATTAGTTGTCCATACCACATTTCTGTTTGCTAGAATTTTGTAAAAAATAATATAAGTAACACAATATTTATAAACCATTACTAACCTTCCTCTCTTCTGTTTCTCTTCTCAATCAAATGCCGGCTTTCTCTTTTAGGCGCGCTGCACTTTAAACCACCTGTACTGGGCAGGCTGCGATGACACCAGCGTGTAAAAATGAACACATGCGGTGGAGCCCGTACTGGCCATTATACTGGCTCCACGTGTGTCCAGACACACCGTGCCTCACACCGCTCACCCACTAGACAGCCCCACGTTCCTGCGACAGCGTCCTCAACACACCAACGGTAAGCGCACTTCTTTATAACCATATAAATGCTGCTGCTTCATTTTCAAGGCCTCTTCAACTTACATTTGGTAATGCGCGGGACACCTTTACTATATTTGACACCACTCACAGGCTTTTTACAAGAATGCCTACACAGGACAATTCTTTTTTTATATAGTGCCTTTTTATTGCACATACAAGTATCATCTTAGATAAGAGAGAACTGGAATCCTCAGATGGAAAGATTCTTTCATCAGATTGGACGGCCAGCACAGACTCAACAATAACCAGGGGGTGGGTGGTCAGTAGGCAGAGGTCTCCAGGTCTGACTATGTCTGACTTTGTCTTTGGCTTTCTCCCTTACATTTCTGATCTCTTTGTTGTCAACCGGCCCTAGCTCTGCAATTAAAATAATGGACAGATAATGTTGGTTTCTATTTATGTTCATACTTCCTTTCCTTTGTATTTTAACAGATCTTTGTCTTTATGTGTACTAATTCTGTTTTTAGTAATGAGTATAATCTTTACTTGTGCTTTACCTGAGTATTTGTCACACCACTTTGAGCCTACACCCAGTGAAGGGCGCTATACAAAAACAAATTGTATTGCATTTTCCATCCATCCATCCATTTTCCAACCCACTATATTCCTAACTACAGGGTCACGGGAGTCTGCTGGAGCCAATCCCAGCCAACACAGGGCACAAGGCAGGAACCAATCCTGGGCAGGGTGCCAACCCACCACAGGTATTGCATTGTATAGTATTGAATACAGCCACCTCTCACAAGCTACATGGCACACAGTTTATTGAGTTCAGTGGGCAGAGTGACACAGTTCTACTCAAATATACTAGGCATGCATCCCGGGGGTACCAGCGGACACTCCACCTACACTTCTACAGAAGCTTCCATGTTCCAGTTCCAAAGAAGGCAGGGGCATTATCTTCGCCTGCTAATTACTGTTGATCGGCGAAATTCACCAAGGTGTTTGTCACAGCAGATTTCCTGGGTTCGATGGTGGTCTTGTTCACTGTATTTGTCTCTGAAAATTTACTGTACAGCCAGTTTAGACAAACATTTTTATTCTAAGTGCCCCAATGATGCTTTATGAGGCCAGCGTGTCCTCACAGTGCTGTAGCAGCCACGTTAGATAGGAAGTCCTTAAAAGGCCCCTGTCATTGATGGCAGATTACAAGTTGGACAGAGACACAGCACAGAGGGACACTTCAAATGCCATCAGATTATGAATATTGTGGGCAGGAAATTATAGAGGGGCAGATCTCAGGTGAGAAAGAGAGTGAAGGTGATGGTGGAAAGCTGCTGCACAGAGTGAAACAACATACAGTAAGTCATGTCACTGAAAACCCCTCTTACAGAAAAATAAAACACAGAAGGTGTTACTACAGTGTGTGTTTCTATGGCATTGCTGATAACTTAAGCATTTATGATTTTAGAGAGATAAGAGATAAGAAAAGAAGTGCCACTGACACTTATGAGCCTTTGAAAGAGTCCCTGTCATTGATAACAGATAATAATAATAATAATAATAATAATAATAATAATAATAATAATAATAATAATAATAATAATAATAATAATAATAGGTTACATTTATTGAGCGCCTTTCACAAACCCAAGGATGATGACAAGTCAGAGAAAGAGAGACTGAGAAGCACACAGCAGGGAGACAAACGATGAACAACAGAGTAAAAGCAGTGCAGAGTAACACTTCTGATGCCATCAGATCATGAACGTTCTTTGCAAGGAATTGTAAGGGAGCAGATTTCAGATGAGGAGGAGGAGAAGGTTGAAAGTGAAAAGGGCAGGCAGCTATAGCAGCTGCACAGAGTAAAAACAGCACAAGTCACATCACCTGAAACAGCTTCTCACAGAAGCAAAAGTCGACAAAAAAAATCGAAAGTGTCGCACATGTCTAGTACCACTGGACTGCTAAATACAGTCATATGAAAAAGTTTGGAAACCCCTCTTAATTCTTTGGATTTTTGTTTCTCATTGGCTGAGCTTTCAAAGTAGCAACTTCCTTTTAATATCTGACATGTCTTATGGAAACAGTAGGGTTTCAGAAGTGACATGAAGTTTATCGGATTAACAGAAAATATGCAATATGCATCATAACAAAATTAGACAGGTGCATAAATGTGGGCACCACAACAGAGATATGACATCAATACTTAGTTGAGCCTCCTTTTGCTAATCTAACAGCCTCTAGACGCTGTCCTCCTATAGCCTTTGATGAGTGTCTGATTCTGGATGGAGGTATTGTTGACCATTCTTCATACCAAATCTCTCCAGTTCAGTTCAATATGATGGACAGCCTGCTTCAAATCATCCCATAGATTTTCAATGAAATTCAAGTCAGGGGACTGTGACGGCCATTCCAGAACATTGTACTTCTCCCTCTGCATAAAGGCCTTTGTAGATTTCCAACTGTGTTTTGGGTCATTGTCTTGTTGGAATATTCAACCTCTGTGTAACTTCAACTTTGTGACTGATGCTTGAACATTATCCTGAAGAATTTGTTGATATTGGGTTAAATTCATCTTTTCCTCGACTTTAACGAGAGCCCCAGTCCCTGAACTGGCCACACAGCCCCACAGCATGATGGAACCTCCACTAAATTTGACAGTAGGTAGCAGGTGTTTGTCTTCGAATGCCGTGTTCTTCTTCCGCCATGCAAAGCTCTTTTTGTTCTGACCAAATAACTCCATTTCTGTCTCATCAGTCCAAAGCACTTTGTTCCAAAATGAATCTGGCTTGTCTAAATGAGCATTGGCATACAACAAGCGACTCTCTTTGTGGTGTGAGTGCAGAAAGGGCTTCTTTCTCATCACCCTGCCATAAAGATGTTCTTTGTGCAAATTGCGCTGAATTGCAGAACGATGCACAGATACACCATCTACAGCCAGATGTTCTTGCAGGTCTTTGGAGGTGATCCGTGTGTTGTCTGTCACCATTCTCACAATCCTGCTCATATGCCGCTCCTGTATTTGTCTTGGCCTGCCAGACCTGCTGGGTTTAACAGCAACTGTGCCTGTGGCCTTCCATTTCCTGATTTCATTCCTTACAGTTGAAACTGCCAGTTTAGACCTCTGAGATGGCTTTTTGTAGCCTTCCCCTAAACCAGGAGACTCAACAATCTTTGTTTTCAGATCTTTGGAGAGTTGCTTTGAGGATCCCATGCTGTCACTCTTCAGAGGAGAGTCAACTTGTAATTGACCACCTTAAATCCCTTTATATCTCCTGATTGGACACAGCTGTCTATGAAGTTCAAGGCTTAACGAGCTCAACAACCAAGTAATCAGCATTGAGCAGTGACAGGCATTCAAATCAGCACAATGACAAGGGGACCCACATTTGTGCACAGCCAGCTTTCCACATTTGATTTAATTTCATAAAACTAAATACTGCTTCACTAAAAATCTTTGTTCGGAAAACAGCGCAGTACTCAGATGTTCCTAGGAAATGAAACCCATACCACTGTTATCTTTATTGTTGAAAGGAGAGTCAATTATTATGCAGGCTGAGAGGGGGTCACAAACTTTTTCATATGGCTGTAGATGATCACTGCAGAATGTGCCAAGAGACACATTGCAATAATCACTAAAACATAACCGGTCTGAGGTTATTTTGCTGAGTAGCAGACTTTGCTTGTGTAATGACGTAAAAATATTAAGAACAAAAAGTAATTAAGTATTAAAAATTACATTAAAAAGAAGTAAAGGTTCAAGGTAGAGGTTTTAATAAAAGTTTGGACAATTACAGTTATGTGTGGCTTGATTGAAATGTAAGTATACACTGGTTCTGTAAAGACCCGAGGTATGTAATAGTGTTTGTTGAAAGTCCCAGGTATATAAGGGTTAGTTTTACTTTTCAAGCTTTCTTTAGGTGTTTCTTAGCCATTTTTCAGGTGTTCTTCAAGAATATTCCAGCACTTTCAAAGAAACATTTTTCACGGAAAACAGAATTGCCATCATTTCCATTTTGTAGGTTGTGAGATGTTGCCGTGTTGCTGGGTGATGTTGTGTCTTTCATGACTTTAGTGCTTTTAATCCTGGCAATCACAGTTCTGAAGCGTTGTGAGCGCACATATCTCGTGCACCCTGTTCTGCAGCAAAGGGAATTGAGTGGACAATTCTATCTCTCTCTCAGGCAGCATCCTGAAACATTCCAAGATTACACATAGGAATCAATAAGCATGTCAGCACGTAAGTAACAACTGGTTCAGGTCAGGTTGAGGAGCATGCACTGGTACACCACATTGCCGCACCCAACACACGACAAAACAGCTCAGGATCCTGGCTGGCAACCCCCCAGGCAGTCACAGGGTCCAGTCCCACCCTCGGGAAATGACCCTCTATCTGCTGCAGCCAAGTACTACTTGGGCATCCCCTGGCCTGGTCCAGCCATTTGGGTCATCACCAATGAGGGTCCTGTGAGCCTGATCACCCTCAGGGAATCGTGCCACATGGCTGTGACGCTCCCTCACAATGCAGGTAATGTGTCTCATTCAGGACTCAGTGAGCAACCGCTCATTCGACACAAAATCAAACCAACGGTACCCAAGGATACTCCGAAGAGACACAGTACCAAAGGAGTCCAGTCTTCATCTCAGGTCACTGTCTCGCAACCATATAACAAGACAGGAAGCACCAGAACTCTAAAGACTTGGACCTTCATCCTTTTGCAGAGATATCAGGAGCGCCACACACCCCTTTCCAGTGACCCCTCACCCCCCCATGCTCTCCCAATCCGTCTATTGACTTCATAAGAAGAGTCAACGGAGACATGAATGTCACTGCCAAGATAAGTAAACCTCTCAATGAGGTCGACACTCTCTCCGCAAAAAGACACACTGCTGATGGCCGTGCCCAAGATGTCATTAAAGGCCTGGCTCTTGGTTTTTATCAGGACACTTGCAAGCCCAGACACTCAGACTCCTCGATAAGAGCCTCCATTGACTCTTTGAAGATCACAGCATCGTCAACAAAGTCAAGATCATTGAATCTCTCTTCACCAACAGATGCCCCACAGCCTCCGGACCCCATAGCCCTGCCCAACACCCAGTCCATCCAAGCATTGAACAAAGTAGGAGCAGAACAGAATCAGCTGGGAAAAACTGTCTCCTCTCTGCATAGCACTCAAAGTACCAGTATTCAGGCCGGCCATGATATTCAGCAACCTTGAGGGGATCCTGTGAAGTCTCAGGGTAGTCCAACAGGGCAGCTCGATCAACTGAGTCAAACGCTTTGTGAAAATCGACAAAGGCTACAGGGAAACTCTACCGATATTCACATTTGTGGTCCACGAGAACTCTCAGTGCCAGGATGCAGTCAATGGTAGACTTCTTAGGCGTAAAACCAGACTGCTCCAATCGCTGGTAGGTGAGCAAGTGATCACGGATCCTAATGAGGGCGACCCTAGCAAGGACCTTACCCGGCACAGAGAGCAGTGTTATGTAATGTTAGGTGAGTAAAAAAATATTATTGCATTATTTTGCATAAAAATTGGCCTGCTGGTGTTGGTGCAACATCACACAAGCATATGGACCTGTCATCCAGTAACAACAAGTGAGGAAGGTGTTACCATCACAAGAACTGAACATACATTGTATTCATATATATTTAATGCTGCGTGTCCTGAGAGGTAAACATAATCTGCCCAGTTTAGGGTCACTGGGAGCTGGTGGTTATCGTGGCAGCAAGATATTCCCCTTGACAGCAAATGAATATGACAGCTGTTTAGTTTCTATAGAGCAGCATTTCTCAACCTTTAAGTATTTGCGACCCGAGTTTTCATAACAGTTTTAATCGCGCCCCACCCCCCCAAACGTTTTTATGAAAGGAGCCCACTAATACCAATTTGTTCGTTTTTAATTAATAATATATCATAGATGCATATTTTATTATACCTACTTAACTTTTATCGACATTTATCTAACTCTAGATTTATTTTTCTAGTATCAGAATGTAGTTTAAGTTAATTTGTTTTGGTTTCAATTGATGTATTTATCATATTTTTGATTCTTATTTTCTTTTTTCATATCTTCGCACCCCTCTTTTTGTTACTTCGCACCCCCATAATGGGGCCCGCCCCACAGATTGAGACCCACTGCTATAGAGCCTTATTATCATAGGGTTGTTTATAAGTACATAGGTGAACTGTTTATTTCATATAGCGCCTTTTCAATAGTTGGCACCATCTCAATACTATTTACAAATACTCACATAAAGCTGACAGTTACTTTATACAGTACATCTGGAAAGTATTCACAGCACATCACTGTTTCCACATTTTGTTATGTTACAGCCTTATTCCAAAATGGATTAAATTCATTATTTTCCTCTGAATTCTACACACAACACCCCATAATGACAACGTGAAAAAAATTTACTTGAGGTTTTTGCAAATTTATTAAAAATAAAAAAACTGAGAAATCCCATGTCCATAAGTCTTCACAGCCTTTGCTCAATACTTTGTCGATGTACCTTTGGCAGCAATTCCAGCCTCAAGTCTTGTTGAATATGATGCCACAAGCTTGGCACACCTATCCTTGGCCAGTTTCGCCCATTCCTCTTTGCAGCACCTCTCAAGCTCCATCAGGTTGGATGGGAAGCGTCGGTGCACAGCCATTTTAAGATCTCTCCAGAGATGTTCAATCAGATTCAAGTCTGGGCTCTGGCTGGGCCACTCAAGGACATTCACAGAGTTGTCCTGAAGCCACTCCTTTGATATCTTGGCTGTGTGCTTAGGGTCGTTGTCCTGCTGAAAGATGAACCGTCGCCCCAGTCTGAGGTCAAGAGCGCTCTGGAGCAGGTTTTCATCCAGGATGTCTCTGTACATTGCTGCAGTCATCTTCCCTTTATCCTGACTAGTCTCCCACTCCCTGCCGCTGAAAAACATCCCCACAGCATGATGCTGCCACCACCATGCTTCACTGTAGGGATGGTATTGGCCTGGTGATGAGCGGTGCCTGGTTTCCTCCAAACGTGACACCTGGCATTCACACCAAAGAGTTCAATCTTTGTCTCATCAGACCAGAGAATTTTCTTTCTCATGGTCTGAGAGTCCTTCAGGTGCCTTTTGGCAAACTCCAGCCGGGCTGCCATGTGCCTTTTACTAAGGAGTGGCTTCCGTCTGGCCACTCTACCATACAGGCCTGATTGGTGGATTGCTGCAGAGATGGTTGTCCTTCTGGAAGGTTCTCCTCTCTCCACAGAGGACCTCTGGAGCTCTGACAGAGTGACCATCAGGTTCTTGGTCACCTCCCTGACTAAGGCCCTTCTCCCCCGATCGCTCAGTTTAGATGGCCGGCAAGCTCAAGGAAGAGTCCTGGTGGTTTCGAACTTCTTCCACTTACGGATGATGGAGGCCACTATGCTCATTGGGACCTTCAAAGCAGCAGAAATTTTTTTGTAACCTTCCCCAGATTTGTGCCTTGAGACAATCCTGTCTCAGAGGTCTACGGACAATTCCTTTTACTTCATGCTTGGTTTGTGCTCTGACATGAACTGTCAACTGTGGGACCTTCTATAGACAGGTGTGTGCCTTTCCAAATCATGTCCAGTCAACTGAATTTACCACAGGTGGACTCCAATGAAGCTGCAGAAACATCTCAAGGATGATCAGCGGAAACAGGATGCACCTGAGCTCAATTTAGAGCTTCATGGAAAAAGCTGTGAATACTTATGTACATGTGCTTTCTCAGTTTTTTTATTTTTAATAAATTTGCAAAAACCTCAAGTAAACTTTTTTCACGTTGTCATTATGGGGTGTTGTGTGTAGAATTCTGAGGGAAAAAATGAATTTAATCGATTTTGGAATAAGGCTGTAACATAACAAAATGTGGAAAAAGTGATGTGCTGTGAATACTTTCCGGATGCACTGTATAGTGCCTTTTCACTATAAACGCTTTCTCAAGGTTCTTTACAAGTACACATGTGTCGACTGGTTATTTTATACTATGTCTTGCTTTTTATTGTTAACACCATCCTAAGGCCATTTTCAAGTGTATCATGCATTCTATATGCCCTTTTGATTGTTGACACCATCCCAGGGCGTTTTACAAGCACACATATATATGTCAGCTGTTCATTTCTTTTAGAGTCTAACACTGACAGCCCCTTTCTCCATTCTGCCCGGGCCTCTTATAACATCTTGTGTGTGTGAGAAAGAGCCCCCTCACATCACAGTGGTCACCTGCGGCACCCTTACACCATGTGCGCCACTCTAAGTGAAGTCGTCACGCCACGGCCAATTCGTGCCATGTCCTTCATTAACCGAACAGCCATTCAAGTCAAGATTCTCTCGAATTCTTGGCGTCAGGATTGCCAACTCAGCGGCCGCCCGCCCGCCTCGGCCTGCCGTCTGCAGCAGGACATCTGGAAGAGCTCACACACGGAGGTGACCCTCCCACTGGGGACGTCTCAGCGCATGATGTCATTTCCTTGACCCGTCCAGCAGTGCCCTGCTGTTATTGTTAAAACACGTACAATATAAACCATGTCGGAGCTGTCGGAGTGCGCTGATGGCTTACAGCTGGACCCCGCAACGCCCCCCTAGAAAAGAGCGATAGTTAAGACAAAAAAAAAGTTTCACAAAACTATACTCATATATATATATATATATATATATATATATATATATATATATATATATATATATATATATATATATATATATAAACAACTGTGAAATGACATATTTTATTTTTCTATGCTGCTGTTTTGCTCATTTGCACTCAATAGAAAGAGAGGGGAACGTGTCAGGCGTGATTTATACAGCGATATGCACAGAACGACCTGCAGGTGGCGCATCCGAGCAGACTGCAGGCAGAGTGCGGAGCCCATTTTTACTCAACGAAAGCAGATCGGCCTGATGGCGGTGACACTAGACTGAAAAAAGACAAAAACGGCTGGCGGATCAGTCCCTACCTCTGACCAACGATAAGAATAAACATATAATCGGCGGGACCGACCAGAGCCCTGTCCAGGGATGGATCTATCTATCTATCTATCTATCTATCTATCTATCTATCTATCTATCTATCTATCTATCTATCTATCTATCTATCTATCTATCTATCTGTTATATAGTGCCTTTCTATCTATCTATCTATCTATCTATCTATCTATCTATCTATCTATCTATCTATCTATCTGTTATATAGTGCCTTTCTATCTATCTATCTATCTATCTATCTATCTATCTATCTATCTATCTATCTATCTATCTGTTATATAGTGCCTTTCTATCTATCTATCTATCTATCTATCTATCTATCTATCTATCTATCTATCTATCTATCTATCTATCTATCTATCTATCTATCTATCTATCTATCTATCTGTTATATAGTGCCTTTCTATCTATCTATCTATCTATCTATCTATCTATCTATCTATCTATCTATCTATCTATCTATCTATCTATCTATCTATCATATAGTGCCTTTCTATCTATCTATCTATCTATCTATCTATCTATCTATCTATCTATCTATCTATCTATCTATCTATCTATCTATCTATCTATCTATCTATCTATCTGTTATATAGTGCCTTTCTATCTATCTATCTATCTATCTATCTATCTATCTATCTATCTATCTATCTATCTATCTATCATATAATGCCTTTCTATCTATCTATCTATCTATCTATCTATCTATCTATCTATCTATCTATCTATCTATCTATCTATCTATCTATCTATCTATCTATCCTCCCTGGCACTCCAAAATCGGATTACTGTAAGTGGGTCTGGGAATGTCACGTTGTGTCACAAAACATCAAGATTGAAATAGTGACAGAGGGTTAAAAATGGACAATGCAGCGTGAGATGGAAAAGCTCTGCCTGAAAAAACAGAGCTAATTACAAGCGAACAAGCTTTAGTTTATAAAGCGCCTTCTCTATAGCTGACACCTTCCAAAGGCTCAATATATAGGACAACTGTTTATTCTATGTAGCACCATTTATATGTTTCGAGGCATTTCACAAGAACAAAATGGATTCTTTTATAATGTTCCTATTTCTAGTAGATTCCATCCCGAGCCTCTTTACATGTACACCTAGCACCTTCTCTATATTTGACACCATCCAGAGGCTCTTCACAAGAACACTTACTGAGGACAGCACTTCATTGGATATGGCGCCTTTTTACTGCACATACCAAACCAAGGACCTTTATATGTATTACTTATTATTATTGTTATTTATTATTTGGCTGACGCCTTTAACCAAGGTGACTTACATCATTTGAGAGATGTACGCATGCACAGCACACATGTGTATTTTATATAAACATCTCAAAGTGTCAAACACAGAATGACTGTTTATTGTATAGCCTTATTATAATAGACTCGATCCCAAAAATGTTTACAGGTACACATACATTGGATAATTGGACCATTGTTTATTTTATATAGTGCCTTTTGATTGCATATACCAATCCCACAGCTTTTTACAAGTACGCATACATAGGAGAATTTTATGGTGTTTTTTTTCTATATTTCATGCCATCTCAAGGCACTTTATAAGTACACATAAATTGGACAATTGTTTATTTCATATAGTGCCTTATTACTGTAGACTCCATCCTAATGATATATATATTTATATACTGTATATATATATTCATTCATGGCATTCATAGTCTGAATCACAATCTGATTGTATGGGTGGTTACCTACCAGGTAACGGAGTGTGTACGCCTGATGAGCCCAGAATTAGGGCGAAACATGTTTCATGTACTCTTTTCATTATTTGACAGTAAAACTATTTCAACTATATATATATACTAGCCAACCCGCGGCGTAACATACGCCGCATAATTATGTACTGATGGGTGAACACTTGCTGAACGACACAGTTGTCCAAATGGGGTGGGTTTGTGGATACCACTGTGAATGAATGAAAAGATGGACCTCTGGAGAGAGCAACATACAAATTGTCCGTGACTGAAAGCGGGATCGTCTGTGACGATGGAGGCCACGCTGGTGAAAGTTACTTCGTCGGTAGGGATAAGTTTCAGCACTTGTTCATTAAGGTGTAGCGAGTCTTCGTTGTTGACGCTTAATATAGCTTGCGTACTGAGTTGTTCCGGAGTCACAACTGAGAAACACTTTTTTCATGTCTTTTAAGCACAGGGAAAAAAATTAACATGTGAAACATCCGTAATGTAATAAGCCACCAAGAAAAGTAACATTGCAACAATGCACGCTACGATCCGATCGCTGTAAACAGAAGTGAAAACAAAATCGAGGCCGGTGCATTCTTTAACTGCCTTGTAGCGCAGTGGTAGTGCTGCTGTTTTGCAGTAAGGAGACTGTGGAAGATTTTGGGTTCGCTTCCCGGTTTCTCCCTGTGTGGATAGCGCTTTGAATACTGAAAACACCGGTATATCAATGTAATGAAGTATTATTATTCTAATGCGTCCAGCGCTCTCTCTCTCCCGCGCCTGTATGCGTGTGTGTGTCGCTCGCTGCACGTGTTCCTGCAGGCATACCGGTAAGTGAATGAAAAGATGGAACTCTGGAGAGAGCAACATACAACTGTCCGTGACTGAAAACTGGTTTTGGCAGATACATGCACATCTTTTTGAAAGTTTGGCCCTGTGCCTTATCAATTGTCATCGCAAAGGCAAATCTAACAGGAAATTGTCTTCGTGTTAAAGTAAAAGGCAAATTATCCGCGACAAACAAACTGTTTTACACGCTGCATACCAACCCGCGGCGTAGTATACGCCACATAATCATGTTTTTTAAGCAGAAGGAAAAAATGAACATTTGCAAAATTCGTAACACCGCTTTCAGTAAGTACAATGCAGACGCGTTTAATTTGTCAGCCACTTTTTGCCAGCCGTCTTTTCTGGTTTGGGCTGCTTTTGCAGGCTTACCGCTTGTGCGTATTAAATCTTGAAATCCTTCAAGTAACTAATTAACTAACTAACACCCACCCACCCAGCTTGTGAGAAAAAAATGTGCCCGTTCTTTCATCATTTTGTTGCAGCCTATCAAAGACTTGATGATCATGTTTTCTAGAGTCAATATACAGTGGAACCTCGGTTCACGACCATAATTTGTTCCAAACCTCTGGTCGTAAACCGATTTGGTCGTGAACCGAAGCAATTTCCCCCATAGGATTGTATGTAAATACAATTAATCCATTCCAGACCGTACGAACTGTATGTAAATATATTTTTTTAAAGATTTTTAAGCACAAATATAGTTAATCATTACACAATAGAATGCACAGTGTAATAGTAAAAACATTGAATAACACTGACATAAACACCCAGGCTCCCTGCTCAGCTGCATGCTCTCTCTCTCTCAGCAGCACGCGAGCCCCCTCCCTCTCTCTCTCCCCCCCCCCACCCCCACCCCCTCTCTGTAACATTGCAGCAGTTGTATAAACACTTTTTTTTAAAATGAGTTTTAAGCACAGGGGGAAAAAAGGAACATTTGAACAAATCCGAACATCATTTAAAAGCCAACCAAGATAGTAACATTGCAGGAGTTCACCATTTTTAATCAGGCGACTGACAGTAGTGGAGTCAGGCACAGAGAAGGTCAGCTGCTGAGAGAGCGTCTCGACTGTTGCAGGGCGGTGAAGCAGGTGAGACGCTAATGAAAAAGAGGCACAGGGCTTATTGGTTTTTAAAGACTGCTTCCTTCATTGTATTTTAACCTCAGTTTTAAAGGATTGCGTGGCTCTCTCTGTCGCGCTGCCTGTCTGTGTGTGCCTCTGTCTCTCTGTGGCGCTGCCTGTGTGTGCGCGGCTCTCTCTCGCGTGCTGCCTGTGTGTGCCTCTGTCTCTCTCTGGCGCTGGCTCTGTGTGCACCAAGGTTCCACTGAGGTTGACTAATGAAAAGTTAACGTGGCTCAGAGCTGCATGTGGACTGTGGCACAGACAAACAGAAATGACGGCATGTTTTCCGAGGCGTTGCGTCCGAGTTGGTGGGCGTGGCTCGGCGAGTTGTTGTCGTATCCAATGGTCTTAGAGTTGGTGGGCGTGGCTCCTTCCTGCGTGTGCCATGGGTGTCTTACTTGTCGGCGGCTTAGTGAGTCCACGCCCCTTCCGGCGTGCTTTCCATGGGTGGCTACTTGTCTTCTGGCTTAGTGAATTATATATATAGATATATATATATATATATATATATATATATATATATATATATATATACTGAGGGTAGGAAAGGCTGCAGGTATCTGTGGTATCCGGGGTGAACTTCTCCAGGCTGGTGGTAAGGCTGTCTTCCTGGCATTGCAAGCAATCTTTGCTTCTATTTGGAAGACAGGCATCATCCCAACTGACTGGAAAATGGGACTCGTCACTCCTATCTGGAAAGGGAACACTGATCACCTGGATCACGAAAACTACAGAGGGATAACACTGCTCTCTGTGCCGGGTAAGGTCCTTGCTAGGATCGTCCTCAATAGGATATGTGATCACCTGCTCACCTACCAGTGACAGGAGCAGTCTGGTTTTACATCTGAGAAGTCTACCATCTGCCACATCCTGGCACTGAGCATTCTCATGGAGCGGAAACGCGAACATCAGCCGAGTCTCTTTGCAGCCTTTGTCGATTGTCGTAAAGCGTTCAACTCAGTTGATTGATCTGCTCTGTGGGACATCCTGAGACTCTGCGGGATCCCCTCAAGGTTGCTGGATATCATGTCCGGCCTGTACACTGGTATTGGGAGTGCTGTGCAGAGTGAAGACAGACCCTCTCCGTTGATTCTGGGGTTGATTTAGGGTAATTATGGACTCTGACCTAAATTTTCAATCACATATTAATAAGATTGCTAGGACAGCATTTTTACACCTAAGAAATATAGAAAAAGTTAGACCTCTTATAACTCTGCAAGGTGCTGAGAAATGAGCTCACACTTTTGTTTTGAGTTCACTAGATTACTGTAACAAACTCCTCTCAGGACCACCCAAAAAAGACATCAGTCGGTTACAATGAGTGCAGAATGCAGCTGACAGAATCTTAACTAGGAAAAGAAAATCCAAGCACATCACCCCAGTCTTAGCGTCACTACACTGGTTACCCGTGTCATTTAGAACTGACTTCAAAATCCTGCTTATGGTTTACAAAGCCTTCAATCATCTCACTCCATCCTATGTTTCAGAATGTCTGTCACCTTACACTCCAAATCGTAACCTTAGATCTTCAAATGAGGGTCTGCTTAGAATTCCAAGAGCTAAACTTAAAAGAAGTGGTGAGGCGGGCGGCCTTCTGCTGTTAGGCACCTCAAATCTGGAATAGCTGACCGATAGAAATTTGCCAGGCTAATATGGCGGAGCACTTTAAAAAACAGCTAAAAACTCATTACTTTAACGTGGCTTTCTCATACCTTCATTTTAGTGTAACCCTGACATTCTGTATATGCTTTGAATTATCATTTTATTTCATGGCTCCGCAATCCGTATTAACCCCTACTTTCTCTGCTGTTGTTTTTCTGGTTCTCTGTGGTGGTGATCTGCACCATCCAGTGATATTTCAGCTTTGATATTAATTATAGTTTTAGTTTTTACTGTATTTTATAAAATTTATTTAAATTTTTATTTCATTCTAGTTTTCAGTGGAGTCAAAATTTTTTTTTTTTAGTTCTGTGTTTAAAATTTTAGTTGTTATTTTATTTAGTTCTGGTGTTTTTACGTAATATTAGTATAATTTTAGTGTTCAGATTTTTTTTTGTTTTGTTTTTCTGTTCAATGCTTGTATGGACTGGGTGTTGGGCAGGGACGTGGGGTCCAGCGGCTCTGGGGCATCTGTTGGTGAAGAAACATTCACGGATCTTGACTTTGCTGACGACGCTGTGATCTTCGCGGAGTCAGTGGAGGCTCTGATTGGGGCGCTCGAGAGACTGAGTGAGGGGTCTGAGGGTCTGGACTTGTGAGGGTCCTGATAAAAACCAAAGATCCAGGCCTTTAATAACCTCTTGGGCACGGCCATCAGTAGTGTGTCCGTCTGCAGAGAGAGTGTCGACCTTGTCGAGAGGTTTTCTTACCTTGGCAGTGACATTCATGTCTCTGGTGACTCTCCCTATGAATTCAGCAGATGGATTGGGAGAGCATGAGGGGGTCATGAGGTCTCTGGAAAGGGGTGTGTGGCGCTTCTGATATCTGAAAGGACGAAGGTCTAAGTCTTTAGAGTCCTGGTGCCCCCTGTTTGTGAGACATGGACGCTATCCAGTGACCTGAGACGAAGACTGGACTCCTTTGGTACTGTGTCTCTCCTGATAATCCTTGGGTACCGTTGGTTTGACTTTGTGTCAAATGAGTGGTTGCTCACGGAGTCCCGAATGAGGCACATGACCTGCATTGTGAGGGAGCGTCAGTTACGGCACTACAGCCATGTGCTGTGATTCCACTAGGGTGGTCCAGCTCGCAGGACCCTCATTGTTGAGGACATGAGCAACTGGATCCCGAGCTGTATATAAAATGTTATAGAATTGGTCGGGTAACTTGGTTCCGAGAGATGCGCCATCCTATATCTCTGAGAGATGCAAACAATCCTCAGATCTGGACTGACCCAGACAACCTGTCTACAAACCCACATTGTATTGAAAAACTCATCAGAAATTTCAAAAGACTTTGTTGGACAGTTATCTTATCCAAAGATCTTGACTATACATTGTTCTCCCCTCTTGCTAAAAGAATCTTAGCCTGGTGAGGTCTATTAATTTTTTACATCTAAGATATGTCACTTAAAGGTTTTGCAATTCTGTCTTAGTTTCTATATAAACACTGGGAACTCCAGTTTCTGTATTCCATCTTCCATGAAGAAGGGGCCTGAGTTGCCTCGAAAGCCTGCATATTGTAATCTTTTTAGTTAGCCAATAAAAGGGGTCATTTTGCATGACTTTTCACTACATTCATAATGGCTAACACGGTACAACACCCTAGTACTAGTGTTCTTACTTGGAAATTCAGTTTAGTTTTAGTTTTCCTTCATCGTGTATTTTTAGTTAAAATTTAGTATTTATTTCAAAAAGACATTTCTATTTTATTTTTATATCTACTCATTTCAGTTTTAGTTTTAGTAATTATGGCATGGCGCTTCTATGGGTTTAGTTTTGTGTCAAAATCAGACAGAACTGTACACTTAAATGGATTTGGATATGAGTTTAATGTTACTGGACGCTTTCTACACTACATGGATTACTAACTAGGGTATCTGATACAAACAAGCAGAATCAAAACCAGACACTGAATATCCATCCATCCATTATCCAACCCGCTATATCCTAACTACAGGGTCACGGGGTCTACTAGAGCCAATCCCAGCCAACACAGGGAGCAAGGCAGGAACAAATTTCGGGCAGGGTGCCAGCCCACCACAGGGCACACACACACACACCAAGCACAATTTAGGATCGCCAATTCACTTAACCTGCATGTGTTTGGACTGTGGGAAGAAACACACACAGACACGGGGAGATCATGCAAACTCCACGCAGGGAGGACCCGGGAAGTGAACCCGGGTCTCCTAACTGCAAGGCAGCAGCGCTACACACTGCGCCACCGTGCCGCCAAGCAGATTTTATCTTCAATTCATTCATTTGCCATTTTTGCCATTTTTTGACAAAGTGAAGACATATATCTTCAGGAAGGTCAGTCAGTCAGTCAGTCAGTCATCGTCCAAACCGCTATATCCTAACACAGGGTCACGAGGGTCTGCTGGAGCCAATCCCAGCCAACACAGGGCACAAGGCAGGAAACAAACCCCAGGCAGGGTGCCAGCCCACTGCAGACTGAATATGAACAATTTTATAAAATGTTATAATTTTTAAAATATTTTTTACGTCATTTGCGCAGAACAAATCTATGCTGACTGTGGGCACTTTTTATCTTTTTCCTTTTATTGCCCAGAATGGGCCAATTTGTAATGAAATTTAGGTGAATTTTAAGGTTTGAGGGTTTTTTACTCTAAATGTCTACAGCACACAACATATCCTGCTCCAAGACAATGTGCTTAAAATGAATGCCTTCAATATTGCATTCAAAAATCTCCCATACTGAGTTTTGTTATTTTCTACCAGCCATATTGATCTCTCAGGCACATACAATTTACAGACATAATTTTGCCACCTGCAGGCCTGATAAGATATCCAAAATCAACAAACAGAATCTACTGTGTTCTGACAGGTGTGATCATGGGGGCTTAGGAAGAACAAGACTCTTAGGTTTGAATCAGTGTGCGGACCCCACCTCGCTGTATTGAGGGAAACAAAGAAAAATAAGCCTTGTAAAATGTGTGGACACTAGGGGTTACTATTTTCACCCCAATAGACAGACCCAGGACACAAGTTTTAAACACCAAGAAGTTGTTCAATTCCGTCTTTTCTTCTGTGAAGTGCACACAAGCACCAGAGCCACAAATAAACAGGGAAGAGAAACACCAAGTACAATAATAAATTCTTTCTCTGTCCAGCACACCTCCCAGCAAGCTTTGTCTTACACCCTCCCGACTCCGGCTTACCCAACAGTCCTTTAAATAGTCCTTGACCCAGAAGTGCTTCTGTTCTTCCGCCCACGTGACTTGCCAGCATCTCCAGGTCAGCTGGAGAAGCCAGGTTCTTTTAATCAGCCCAGAGTTATGATCCACTAGTACTTCTGGGCTATAGGGAAAGCGGGAATACCCAGGTTCTTTGACAGCTCCCCCTGACGGCACCCATGGCACCCAAAAGGGCTGAGAAACTGAAATTCAAGTCCCAGGATGTCTTGTGGGAATCCGGTGCACCTCTACACACCAGGGAAGCTGCTATCTAGTGTTTTGAGGGAGGCAGTGTCCTGGAAAAGCTGCCTTCTCCCATCCTTCCATTTTAGGGGCGTCCCAGCCAGGTTGAACTGTCAGATGTCTCTCCCACAGCATGTAGTGTCAGGGTTAGTGGTTGCGAGACTTGAAAAGCCCATGCATAAGAACAGTAAACCCTTAATGAGCAGAGTAAGAGCAGGTCGGTGTATGGCTGGGCACAAAACAACAGAGACACCATATGAGATTAGGAGCAATATGTTGTCACACAGTGTGTTTAGGAGACAACTAAAGGGCTTAAATACATGTGATTCCATGCCAGACCAGGGGGTGGCGAAGTGCACTAATTTTCCCTCTCGATCTTTAGCAGACCATTGTAGGGAAATCCCGCCCGGCTCTGGGGCAGCCAATGATGTCACTTCCGGTTCCAGTATTAATGACATCACTTCCTTTACTGGCCTTTAAAGCTGCCATCTTACCTGAAGAGAATCAGTTCTGTTTTGGACTCAGTTGAATGAACATGTCTTTGTTATTTAATAAGTTTTGCAGCTGGGAACAATTATACGAGTGGCTGCCCCAACCCTTCGCAATGTCTTATGGTCATTTTTCTGACAACGTATATTATCTAAACCTGTTTATCCAGAGCAGAATCATGGGATACCTGGAGCCGACCCCAGCAGCTTTGAATCCATGATATGCAATATGTATGATATGGCTGATGTTAAGAACAAAATATATCAACTATCTATTTTGAGAGAGAGAGAGAAGCGTTGAAAAAAGGGGGAGAAATATTTTAAAGTATAATTCTGTTATTTGATTATTTTCACAATATCAGGCATTTTGAGCTGTGAATATGAACTAAAACAGATAAATTAATAAATATGTAATAAATACAAAAACACATTAGTAGGTTTAGTTTTCCACCAGTTGGCAGAATCTCTTTGCCTACCTATCTCTAGTTCAGTAGAGACATTGCCAAATCAGGAATTTTACAGTGTTTGTACTGCTTCATTGTTAAACAACATTTTTAAAGCAAAAGTGATTAGGTAGTAACAAATTCTAACTATCATGTTACTTATGTTTAGTGCTATTGAGTAACAACAGAGATGCAGTCTGCACAGTTAATCAGCAGCTCTAGTCAGGGTGTGCTAAACTGAAGTGGCGAGTCATCAGCCGGGATTTAAAAGCTGAGTCTGAAGGGGCATCTCTTATAGTAATATGCTGATCTTGTATGATGACCTAGTCAGTCTCTCGATCAGTGAGGTTTTATTTTCAAAAATCTGGAGTGCTCTCCCCTCGACTTTCTTGTACACTCAGATATGGGGATGGATATTTGAGGAGTAAACCGCAAGACAAAGATTATATTTTTATATTATGTAATTTTAAGAACCATCAACAACAAATCAAATCAAATTAATAATATATTAAACAATTATTAGAAAAGTAAAGTTGAATAAATCAGACTCTGCAGCTGCATGAATAAAAAAAATCAAGTACCGTATATACTCGCGTTTAAGCTCTCCCGTGGATAAGTCGGGGCTTGATTTTACCGTATAATTTCTGGCATTTTATAATGTCAGTCATATTTGTCGAATGCAGAAAACTCAAGCTGTTGGTCCAAGAGATTACGATCTGCTAACACCCACCTGAGAGAGTCACCACGGAGCTCACAGCCTTTTTTTTATCTATGTATTGTGCCTATGTGACCACACGGTAATACCTGAACTATTCAGCGCAACGTTTGCACTGTTTTGTGTTTTTTGTGTCTCACATCCTCATACACCTTTATCATAAGAGCATCCCTTATCTACGATGGAGCGTTCGATCAGAAGAAAACTTGAAGCTGGTTTTAAATTAAAAAGTTGTTGAACTGGCGAAAGAAATTGGTAACTGCGCTGCTGCACAAAAGTCGATGTGTTTAAGAAACTGGTGCAAGACTGGAGGAGGCAAGAAGATGTAAAAAAAGAAAAATTAAGTGTCACATTTTTGAACGGACATAGAAGTCGGGATCCGATTTTATGATCGATTTTTCAGCGTTCAAGACCCGACTTATACACGAGTATATACGGTATGTGTACAGGTAAAGTACCATTTCCGGTTGATGGATTTGGCCCAAACGTTAATACAGAGAGACTATTTTGGTGTGACAACCACATGCCCAATTTCCTCCAGCTATCTCGTTGCGTCTTTGAGTTATCGTCTTTGCATACACACACACACACACACACACACAAACACAGATAATTCCGAAAAACGGTATTTTCACACTCAGAGAGGTCTAAAACGTTAAGATTCTTCAAAGTTTGAATTTTTTCATGATTGCTATACTTTCTCTATACTTCGTATATGAGAAAGTAAGAACAATTTCTCCTGTGTGAAGTGGCATGCGAATTACTGTCAACAAAAAGCAAGCACCTGATAAATGAACAGTTTTGTTAATTATTTTATTTCAGTTTACGAAAATGTTTT
The DNA here is from genome assembly GCF_900747795.2 of Erpetoichthys calabaricus. Lineage (NCBI taxonomy): Eukaryota > Metazoa > Chordata > Cladistia > Polypteriformes > Polypteridae > Erpetoichthys > Erpetoichthys calabaricus. The sequence goes on along the minus strand of NC_041402.2, from coordinate 5,258,958 downwards.
ATTTTAATCATAGTTTCGGTTTTGATTTTAGTTTTCATGATCTATAATAACCTTGGTTCAGACCTTCATGTGCGTAGGACGGCAATTCTGTATCATAGGTCTAGGTGTTTACCTCCCGAATTGCATACATGAGACCTTCAGCTTAGATTCTATGGAATTGTCAAATGAGTGATGGCACCTTTCTGGGTTATCAAGTGGGCACTCCCCCCCTTTTCTCAATATTTTGCTGATAGGTCCCACGACGTCTCCAGAGGGTTCAGCAGCAAATCCCCAAGACACCATCTACCCAGTTGAGGCCCAGCTGGAGTTCTTCCTCCCTTTTCAACATCTCCAGAGAGGTCCTTCAATGCTTAGCCGGTGAGCCTGTGCCCGCACTCCCAACTCCTGAAGTAGCCTTGCTGTTAAGGTGGCAATAAACCTCGACTGTTCGGACCTTAGCTTTCCAGCTGCGTTGTTGCACATCGGTGGCATATCTCAGCTTCTTGCGCTCATAGGCGTCCCCCACTGTAAAAAATAGCTGTGCCAATGAAAACAACACACAAAATGTAGGCGGCAATAAGAAATGAGTACAAAAAATGGCTGCACAGATGACAACAAACACAAAAGATGGTGGTGCCAAAGAAAATTCACACCAAAACCCCCCACCCCAAAAGTGAGTTTCAATATAAAATAAGAAACAAAACAGAGGCCTCAGTGAAAAATGAACAGAACAAATGGTGGTGCCAATCAAAAGCAACACACAAAATGGCAGCGTCAATGATCCATTAAGCAAAATGATGGCGGCACTGAAACACCAATAAATAAAATTACAAAATCCACGGTTGTGAAGAGAACAAAATGGTAGCCCCCGTTAAAAACTAACACCAAAAATGGCAACAAAATGGAATCACCAAAATAAGAATTAAAAACTGCAGTGCAAAAATGAAACCGAGAGCCAAGTATTAATGGTGCGGATGTGACCTCTGTAAGCAGACAGCTGAAAATGTCCACAGTCAGTGCTGTGGGTGACGTCCACCCTCCGGTTCTCAACTGAGCTTTGCTGACCACCATCACCTGCCGCACCAAGTGCCTCCTTTTTGTTATTTTCTTTCAATCGTCTCTATGCATCTTACAGTATTGCCAGCAGGGGGCGCAGTTGAACACTGAAGGGTTGGCTCTGCCCACTTGTTAAAGAGCCACATTTCTCGCCACTCTCTGACTCACTAGGATGCCTTGGAAGGCGAGGGCTTGGAGAAAGGGGGCCAATTTGTGGGGGAAGCGCTTCGTTACGGCAGACACATATTTTCCATCTTTCTGTGCCCGGTTCCAAGCTGCTTGTACCTACTAAGCCTGCTGATGTAGCCACCGGGCGCTGCCAAGTTCCTCCGATTATGATTTGTTTGGCCCGATCACTACTGAGGGAGCCTGTTCTCTTTTTATTTGTTTATTTTTTGCAGGATTTCCACTTGTTTAATAGGACATGGAGTGTGTGGAGGGGGGGCTCCTTTTGCAAGCAGGAGGACTTCCTTGCCAGTGAAGCCCACTGCACCTTCATTTGATTTACATTTCCTTCGATAGCCAGTAGTTCAACTTGGCACCTCAGCTCAACACACTCCCTAAAGAAGTTAGAGAGTATGGCGTAACACTCCGGGGCATCTCAAGCGAACTGATTTGGAAGTTGGGGAGTTTCACATTTTTTTAGTTACTTCAAAGAGTCGCTCATCAGTTTTAATTATTGAATAACTCAGTAACGGGGAGTCGGAATCAAAAGCAAAGCAACAAGAGACTGCAGTTTGATGTCTTAGTAGACTAGAAGGTGCTTATCCAAAGCAACTTACAAAAAGAAGGTCACCATAATCGAGTAAACATCAGACTGGGGAATAATTTGGAAACAAGTGTGATGGGACAAGGTGACAAAGTGATCATCACAAGTGAAGAGCTTGGCACAAAGTACCAGCTAGTGATGACAAAACCTAACAGCTAACATAGGTCAGAAATTCAGCAAACAAGGGGCATCTTCAAATGTTTCTTGAGCACCATTGAGGAATGGAGATGGGTTACTTGTCCCACCAACTACGAGCTACTCATGAAAAGAGTCTGGACTGAGATTTGATTCAGCACAGGGGTTGTAACTCATTCTCCCTAACCGGCAGCTACACCACCAAGACCAGTGGCCAGGCAAGTTGAGGACATTAGGCCCGACAAGCCGTACTTCTTCCAAATAAACTTCCACCAATCGAAGATCAAAAGTAAGTGAAAAAACAAACCATATGTAAAATAATAAAGTGAACTTATATAAAGTGAATTTTACTGAATCAGTCCGCAATCTCGGAGTTATCTTTGAGTCTAGCAGGTCATTTAAAGTGCACATTACAAAGTTGTCTAAATCAGATTTCTTCCATCTTAAAAATGTTGGCGCTTTCAAAATAAACAGCATTCTGAGAAATTAATCCATGCATTTATTTCTAGTGGGATTGACAACTGCAATGCGGTGTTCACTGGATATTCAAATTGTTCTTTATACAGCCTCCAGTTAATCCAAAATGCTGCTTCAAGAATTATTACAAGAACAAGAAAATACGAACACATAACTCCAGTTCTTAAATCCTTACACTGGCTCCCAGTTAAGTTTAGGACAGATTTCAAAATCCTTCTTTTAACATTTAAAGCATTAAATGGCCGAGGTCCAGCTTACTCCCCTCCTTTAACCGTCACCTTATCGTGGTGGAGGGGTTTGCGTGTCCCAATGATCCTAGGAGCTCTGTTGTCCGGGGCTTTATGCCCCTGGTAGGGCCACCCAAGGCAAACTGGTCCTATGTGAGGGATGAGACAAAGAGCGGTTAAACAAACCTCCTATGAAGAAAAACAATTTTGGATGGCGTTTTCCCTTGCCCGGACGCGGGTCACCGGGGCCCCACTCTGGAGCCAGGCCTGGAGGTGGGGCTCGATGGCGAGCGCCTGGTGGCCGGGCTTGCACCCATGGGGCTCGGCCGGGCACAGCCCGAAGAGGCAACGTGGGTCCCCCTTCCCATGGGCTCACCACCTATGGGAGGGGCCAAGGAGGTCGGGTGCAGTGTGAGTTGGGTGGTGGCCGAAGGCGGGGACCTTGGCGGTCCGATCCTTGGCTACAGAAGCTGGCTCTTGGGACGTGGAATGTCACCTCTCTGAAGGGGAAGGAGCCTGAGCTAGTGCGTGAAGTTGAGAGGTTCCGGCTAGATATAGTCGGACTCACCTCGACGCACAGCTTGGACTCTGGAACCAATCTCCTTGAGAGGGGCTGGACTCTGTACCACTCTGGAGTTGCCCCCGGTGAGAGGCGCCGAGCAGGTGTGGGTATACTTATTGCCCCCCAACTTGGAGCCTGTACATTGGGGTTTACCCCGGTGGACGAGAGGGTAGCCTCCCTTCGCCTTCGGGTGGGGGGACGGGTCCTAACTGTTGTTTGTGCGTATGCACCGAACAGCAGTTCGGAGTACCCACCCTTTTTGGAGTCCCTGGAGGGGGTGCTAGAGGGCATACCTTCTGGGGACTCCCTCGTTCTGCTGGGAGACTTCAATGCTCACGTGGGCAATGACAGTGAGACCTGGAAGGGCGTGATTGGGAGGAATGGCCCCCCCAATCTGAACCCGAGCGGTGTTTTGTTATTGGACTTCTGTGCTCGTCACGGATTGTCCATAACGAACACCATGTTCAAGCATAGGGGTGTTCATATGTGCACTTGGCACCAGGACACCCTAGGCCTCAGTTCGATGATCGACTTTGTGCTCGTGTCGTCGGACTTGCGGCCACATGTCTTGGACACTCGGGTGAAGAGAGGGGCGGAGCTGTCAACTGATCACCACCTGGTGGTGAGTTGGCTTCGATGGTGGGGGAGGATGCCGGTCAGGCGTGGTAGGCCCAAACGTGTTGTGAGGGTCTGCTGGGAACATCTGGCAGAGCCCCCTGTCAGAAGTAGCTTCAACTCCCACCTCCGGCAGAACTTCGACCACATCCCGAGGGAGGTGGGGGACATTGAGTCCGAATGGGCCATGTTCCGTGCCTCTATTGTTGAGGCAGCTGACCGGAGCTGTGGCCGTAAGGTGGTCGGTGCCTGTCGTGGCGGCAATCCCCGAACCCGCTGGTGGACACCGGCGGTGAAGGATGCCGTCAAGCTGAAGAAGGAGTCCTACAGGACCCTTTTGTCCTGTGAGACCCCGGAGGCAGCTGATAGGTACCGGCAGGCCAAGCGGAATGCGGCTTTGGTGGTTGCTGAGGCAAAAACTCGGGCGTGGGAGGAGTTTGGGGAGGCCATGGAGAACGACTTTCGGACGGCTTCGAGGAGATTCTGGTCCACCATCCGGCGTCTCAGGAAGGGGAAGCAGTGCAGTGTCAACACTGTATATGGTGGGGATGGTGCGCTGCTGACCTCGACTCGGGACGTTGTGGGTCGGTGGGGGGAGTACTTCAAAGACCTCCTCAATCCCATTAACATGCCTTCCAATGAGGAAGCAGAGCCTGGGGACTCAGAGGTGGGCTCCCCCATCTCTGGGACTGAGGTCACCGAGGTGGTCAAAAAACTCCTTGGTGGTAGGGCCCCAGGGGTGGATGAGATACGCCCGGAGTTCCTCAAGGCTCTGGATGTTGTAGGACTGTCTTGGCTGACACGCCTCTGCAACATCGCATGGACATCAGGGACAGTGACTCTGGATTGGCAGACCGGGGTGGTGGTCCCCCTCTTTAAGAAGGGGGATCGGAGGGTGTGTTCCAACTACAGAGGGATCACACTCCTCAGCCTCCCTGGAAAAGTCTATTCAGGGGTCCTGGAGAGGAGGGTCCGTCGGATAGTCGAGCCTCGGATTCAGGAGGAACAGTGTGGTTTTCGTCCTGGTCGCGGAACAGTGGACCAGCTCTATACCCTTAGCAGGGTCCTGGAGGGTGCATGGGAGTTTGCCCAACCAGTCTACATGTGTTTTGTGGACTTAGAAAAGGCATTCGACCGTGTCCCTCGGGGAATCCTGTGGGGGGTACTCCAAGAGTATGGGGTACCGGCCCCCCTGATAAGGGCTGTTCAGTCCTGTACGATCGGTGCCAGAGCTTGGTCCGCATTGCCGGCAGTAAGTCGAACCCGTTTCCAGTGAGAGTTGGACTCCGCCAGGGCTGCCCTTTGTCACCGATTCTGTTCATAACTTTTATGGACAGAATTTCTAGGCTCAGCCAGGGTGTTGAGGGGGTCCGGTTTGGTGGGCTCAGGATTGGGTCACTGCTTTTTGCAGATGATGTTGTCCTGTTTGCTTCATCAGGCCGTGATCTTCAGCTCTCTCTGGATCGGTTCGCAGCTGAGTGTGAAGCGGCTGGGATGGGAATCAGCACCTCCAAATCCGAGACCATGGTCCTCAGCCGGAAAAGGGTGGAGTGCCCTCTCAGGGTTGGTAGCGAGATCCTGCCCCAAGTGGAGGAGTTCAAGTATCTCGGGGTCTTGTTCACGAGTGAGGGAAGAATGGAGCGTGAGATCGACAGGCGGATCGGTGCGGCATCCGCAGTAATGCGGGCGCTGTATCGGTCTGTCGTGGTGAAAAAGGAGCTGAGCCGCAAGGCGAAGCTCTCAATTTACCAGTCAATCTATGTTCCTACCCTCACCTATGGTCATGAGCTATGGGTAGTGACCGAAAGAACGAGATCGCGAATACAAGTGGCTGAAATGAGTTTCCTCCGCAGGGTGTCTGGGCTTTCCCTTAAAGATAGGGTGAGAAGCTCAGTCATCCGGGAGGAGCTCAGAGTAGAGCCGCTGCTCCTCCGCATCGAGAGGAGTCAGATGAGGTGGCTCGGGCATCTGATCAGGATGCCTCCTGGACGCCTCCCTGGTGAGGTGTTCCGGACACGTCTAACCGGGAGGAGGCCCCGGGGAAGACCCAGGACACGCTGGAGGGACTATGTCTCTCGACTGGCCTGGGAACGCCTTGGGATTCTCCCGGAAGAGCTAGAAGAAGTGGCCGGGGAGAGGGAAGTCTGGGCATCTCTGCTCAAGCTGCTGCCCCCGCGACCCGACCTCGGATAAGCGGGAGACAATGGATGGATGGATGGATGGTCCGGCTTACTTGTCTGAACTTATCATGACTTACAAACCAGAGCGCACATTAAGATCTCAAGATGCCGGTCTGCTTAGGATTCCAAGAATTAATAAAATAACAGTGGGAGGTCGAGCTTTTAGTTACAGGGGGCCCTAAACTGTGGAGTGGTCTGCCTGCTACTATAAGAGATGCCCCTTCGATCTCAGCTTTCAAATCCCAGCTGAAGACTCACTACTTCTGTTTAGTACACCCTGACTAGAGCTGCTGATTAACTGTACAGACTGCATCTCTGTTGTCAGTCATTAGCACTAAAACATAAGTAATATGATCGTTAGAATTTGTTACTCACCCTCACCTGTTCTGTTTCTCTTCTCTGTACTCAAATGTGCCACTTGGTGCCACTGCCCACCTGCCAAGTTGTTTTGCCTGCCTAAGGTAAAGTCATCTCTGATGGAGGATTGCAGGAATCGTTGGGTAGAGGGGTCCTTGCATCGGATTGGCTGGCCCAGCGCTGACTCAGCTATGGAATGGCCAGTAGGGGGAAAGGCAGCTTGATGGCCGAGGTCTCCAGGACTCTAAACAAATCCAAATCATATTATGGGATATCATCTACTGTTGAATTCTGCTCTGTACTTGTAATATTTTTATTTTTATACTGTATTGAGGATTACTTATGTTCTGTTCTGTGTATTGTATTGTATTGACCCCCTTTTTCTTTTTGACACCCACTGCACGCCCAACCTACATGGAAAGGGGTCTCTCTTTGAAATGCCTTTCCTGAGGTTTCTTCCATTTTTTTCCCTACAAGGGATTTTTTTGGAGTTTTTCCTTGTCTTCTTAGAGAGTCAAGGCTGGGGGGCTGTCAAAGCCCATTTCAGCACTCCTTGTGTGATTTTAGGCTCTACAACAATAAATTGTATTGTATTGTATTGTATTGTAGTATATCTCTCTATTATAAAAGAAAATCTTAAGACGAGACTATTGCCAACAGATTTTTTCAAGTCCCGCCCTCCTCTCCACCATTTCCGGTTAACGGCACCCGCCCGCGTTCCTCTCACCTCTCATTCGTGTGAATGCTTTTGTCAGACACAGTTCCTGCGCTCTCAGCTCTTATAAATTTTTTACATTTTCCTCACGTTAAGTTCCCAATGAAAGAAGACATATTATGTCCAAATCTTTTTGAAGAATTTCATCCTGAAGGGTTATCAACAGAAGAAATGAATACACGGGCAATCCTAGCAACAAGTAACAATGAAGTGAAAACGAATTAATGCCAAAATTGTAAATCGCTACACGGCAAATTGGTTAAATGTGTTAGACTATGGTGAACCAGTTGGTGGTGATAGTGCGGAAGATGAAAACATCAACATTACAATATCCCATAGAATATCTACAATTGTTAACACAGAATGGTTTTCCACCAGCCGAATTACTGTTGAAAGAAGGACGTATCGTAATGTTATTGCGTAATTTATGTCTGAGTGATGGGCTATGCAATGGGACAAGATTAGTTGCATTCAAAATTTGTCGAACAATTCTAACATGTAAACTTTTAACAGGCGACAAGAAAGGTAATGTAGTACATCTTACGTGGATAACATTAGACACCAAAGGGGATCTTCATATGCCATTCGTATTGAAACGTTTACAGTTTCCCATTAGAACAGCTTTTGCTATGACAATTAACAAATCACAGGGACAAACATTTGAAAAAGTCGGTTTATTTATTAGAGAGGAGGATACGATATTCACTCACGGGCAGTTGTACGTTGCATTGACACAATGTAAGTCCAAACACAGAATTGAAATTCAAAGCGATATTGATAAAAAGTTTATTCCAAATATTGTTTTTACTGAAAGTTTTGCAGTAAAAGTGTAAGTTTAAAAAGTATTTGCATGTTAATTTCAAAGCCAAATAGAATGAAAACGTGTAACGCAACGAATACTTCTAACGCAACATGAAATATAATTTTCTTTCAATTTATTATGTTTTACTGTTTTTTACTGTGGCTAATTACTCACAGTAATGTAAAATAGTTAGGTCTATTACGCATATGTAACAATTCCCATGAAAATAACAATCTGTTTAAATTGTACATCCGCTTCCTCATACGCAAGAACACTCTAGACGAGAACAGGCCATTTAGCCCAACAAAGCTCGCCAGTCCTATACACTTATTTCTTTCAAAAAAGCATCAAGTCGAGTTTTGAAAGTCCCTAAAGTCCTACTGTCCACCACACTACTTGGTTGCTTATTCCAAGTATCTATCGTTATTTGTGTAAAGGAAAACTTCCTAATGTTTGTATGAAATTCACCTTTAACAAGTTTCCAGCTGTGTCCCCATGTTCTTGTTGAACTCATTTTAAAGTCACCGTCTCGATCCACTGGACTAATTCCCTTCATAATTTTGCACACTTCAGTCAGGTCTCCCCTTTAAAGGCTCAGCTCTTTTAATCTTTCCTCATAACTGGTCCCCTGTAGCCCTGAATCAGCCCAATCGCTCTTCTCTGGACCTTTTCCTGTGCTGCTATGTACTTTTTGTAGCCCAAAACTGCACACAGGACTCCAGATGAGGCCTCACCAGTGTGTTATAAAGACTTGAGCAGAACCTCCTGTGACTTGTACTCCACACATCAAGGCGCTATATAACCTGACATTCTGTTAGCCTTCTTAATGGCTTCTGAACATCGTCTGCAAGTCGATAGTTTAGAGTCCACTATGACTCCTAAATCCTTCTCATAAGGTGGACTCTCGATTTTCCGAGCGCCCATTGTGTATTCAAACCTCACATTTTTACTTCCTATGTGTAATTCTTTACATTTACTGACATTAAATTTCATCTGCCACAAATCTGCCCAAGCCTGTCTGCTATCCAAGTCCTTCTGTGATGATATAACGGATTCCAAATTATCTGCCAATCTACCTATCTTGGTATCATCTGCAAACTTCACCAGCTTGTTACTTAAATTCCTGTCTAAATCATTTATAAATGTTAAAAACAGCAGTGGCTCTTAGCACTGCCCCCTGCTGGTCACCACTCTTAACATACTTCCTGATAAATGCTGATGTGTAGTTTCAGGTAGCACACAGACTTGCTAATTACTTACTATGTCTCTAGTTAAGTCACCATTTTGAGTCATCTGTGTTCAGAACAGGCCACCCGTCTCTCTCAAAATGGCTGCCGAGTTGTGCTCCTCAGTGTGGTCTTCTTTTCAGTTTGTGGTGTGTGAGATGCTCCTTCATCATGATGGTATGAGAGAGAGGGAGGGGTAAAGCAACCAAATTTACACATTCTCTGTCTAAACCCTGACACCAATAGGGTGTCGTGCTACAGATTGGCTTCTGATTCAAACCAATCCCAAACAGCCATACTTCTGACCAATGGGGGCACACCATACTTTTCGCACCTGCTCCCCAAAACCATTTGTTGAGCTGATGCTTGCCAACCAGGTAGTCTGGTGTTCCTGTGAGGGCTAATTGAAAGAATCACTGGCCAAACTGGTTTTAGGCAGTTCCTCAGATTACCTGTCACAAAATTCTCCAGTGAGTCCTAAAGACTGTGTTGGTGGGGGTGGTACACATGAAAGCTTCTCACTAATCAAACACTAATATTCCATTAGCTTTGTCTAAGTTACAAATCAAGATTTACAAAATATTTATCAACTTGTGTACAGAATTTCACACCACAACAGGGGGTTATCACTCGGGAGACAACTTCAGGGCTCGTCGAATGGTAATTCCACGCCAAGTCGAGGGTTGGCGCTGCCACCTAATGTCTCTCCTCTTCTTCTACCTTGCAGATCCGAATATCAACGGCATGAGAAAGTCTGACTTGTGATTTCTGGTTGCCTGAACCCGTCCCTTCAAGCTTTTCTGCCTTATATCAGGCCCCACCACCATCTCTGCTCAGTCTCGTTTTGACTTTACCTCGATTGCTGTTCAGACCTTTTTCTTATTTTTTCTTTCCATCAATTTTACAGGAATCATCATCTGACACCCTAACTCTTTATGTCGAACCCTTTATGTTCTTTGTTCACGAGGTATGCAATGGATGTGGTCCTCTTTAACCCTTAAACCGCCGGTTCCCAAAACAATTTGCCAGTACGCCAGAGCCGAGTATATTCGGCGATGTACATTCATGGAACGCCACAATGGGCTATAGTCGTTTCCAAGTGCAATTTGCCAGCATGCCGGACATGATCAGTCCATGCCATACATTCATTGAGCAGCCAAGTCGTGACCTATGGTGCCCCCTAGTGAATCAGCATCAATGTCCCTGGGATCCAGACTCACCTACCAGCATCAGCGTTTACAGTGCATCCAGAAAGTATTCACAGCGCATCACTTTATCCACATTTTCTTATGTTACAGCCTTATTCCAAAATGGATGAAATTCATTTTTTTCTTCAGAATTCTACACACAACACCCCATAATGACAACGTGAAAAAAGTTTACTTGAGGTTTTTGCAAATTTATTCAAAATAAAAAAATTGAGAAGGCACATGTCCATAAGTATTCACGGCCTTTGCTGTGAAGCTTGAAATTGAGCTCAGGTGCATCCTGTTTCCCCTGATCATCCTTGAGATGTTTCTGCAGCTTCATTGGAGTCCACCTGTGGTAAATTCAGTTGACTGGACCTGATTTGGAAAGGCACACACCTGTCTATAGAAGGTCCCACAGTTGACAGTTCATGTCAGAGCACAAACCAAGCATGAAGTCAAAGGAATTGTCCGTAGACCTCCGAGACAGGATTGTCTTGAGGCACATAACTAGGGAAGGTTACAGAAAAATTTCTGCTGCTTTGAAGGTCCCAATGAGCACAGTGGCCTCCATCATCCGTAAGTGGAAGAAGTTCAAAACCACCAGGACTCTTCGTAGAGATGGCCGGCCATCTAAACTGAGCGATCGGGGGAGAAGGGTCTTAGTCAGGGAGGTGACCAAGAACCCAATGGTCAATCTGTCAGAGCTCCAGAGGTCCTCTGTGGAGAGAGGAGAACCTTCCAGAAGGACAACCATCTCTGCAGCAATCCATCAATCAGGTCTGTATGGTAGAGTGGCCAGACGGAAGCCACTCCTTAGTAAAAGGCACATGGCAGCCCGCCTGGAGTTTGCCAAAAGGCACCTGAAGGACTCTCAGACCATGAGAAAGAAAATTCTCTGGTCTGATGAGACAAAGATTGAACTCTTTGGTGTGAATGCCAGGCGTCACGTTTGGAGGAAACCAGGCACCGCTCATCACCAGGCCAATACCATCCCTACAGTGAAGCATGGTGGTGGCAGCATCATGCTGTGCGGATGTTTTTCAGCGGCAGGGCCTGGGAAACTAGTCAGGGAAAGATGACTGCAGCAATGTACAGAGACATCCTGGATGAAAACCTGCTCCAGAGCGCTCTTGACTTCAGACTGGGGCGATGGTTCATCTTTCAGCAGGACAACGACCCTAAGCACACAGCCAAGATATCAAAGGAGTGGCTTCAGGACAACTCTGTGAATGTCCTTGAGTGGCCCAGCCAGAGCCCAGACTTGAATCTGATTGAACATCTCTGGAGAGATCTTAAAATGGCTGTGCACCGACGCTTCCCATCCAACCTGATAGAGCTTGAGAGGTGCTGCAAAGAGGAATGGGCGAAACTGGCCAAGGATAGGTGTGCCAAGTTTGATGTTAATCTCGAGTTGTTACAATACTACGTCGTTATTATTATTCATGTTCAATAAAGGCTGGGTGGTTACGTCGCATGCAATTAAGACTCCTTGGTCGGTCTGAGTGCGCATGTACGGTGAGTGTCGAATGCACCAATGGCATGAAAAAATAGGCCTTTTTTGCGGTGCAGCATCAGGCCCAATTTCGTCTTAATCCGGTCCTGTGTGTGCTCACCTTGCGATGGACTGGGGTCCTGTCTCATGACTGTTCCTGCCATCTTTGCTGGGATGGGTCCCAGTTTCCCCATCACCCTGCTCAAGATAAAGCAGGTTTGGAAAATGGATGGTTGGATTGCTTGGGCTGTGATAACATGGTGGGCTTAAAATCACACAGACAATAGAGAATTGGGTAGGGCAAGAATAACATGGGTGATGATGAGTGGGTCTGTGCTTAAGAGTCTTGAGCCCGGAAGTTCTTCCATATAAATTTTGGATGCTGCTGTGGACACACAAAAACGGTTTGGGGCAGCCACCCGTATATTTGAAATAAGGCTGCAAATGTAGTAAACTGGATGCAAAGTTGTGTAGAGATTCAAGTTCAGAACTGAACTGATTAACAGAAGGAAGATGGCGTGTTTTTAAGGCCGGTCAGGGGAAGTGATGTCATCGAGCCAGGAACAGGAAATGGCGTCATCGGGTCCAGGCAGAATTTCCCATGATTGGTCTGCAGGGATAAAAGAGAAGAGATTATTGCACTGTGCCCCCCAGGGCCTGGCATGCAATTTACCTTCTTTTGAGCCAATTAGCTGACCTCCCCCCCATGCACACGTGTGTGACGGGATGTCTCAGCGACACGCTAATCCCAAAGACACCGTGGGCTTTTAGTAGACCAGACATGTTACCCCTTCAGTTTGGTTATGTGCTCCACCTGGCTAATTAATCCACAGGATAGAAGACCACCACAGGGAGCAGATGAGTAAGCCGGTCAGTGGGGGTGCTGGAGGGGGGTGTTTGGGGTGTGTGGGGGGGCGGGGAGTGTACAGCTTCAGTTTTTGCACATTCCTGTCTGCTAACCAGATTTCCATACAAAGAAGAGACAGCAGTCCTATCGGCCCCCCTCCCCACAACAGCCCCCCCGACCTCTATAGTGAACATCTGGTGTGAAACTCCTTTGAAGAAGGTCAAGTTCTTGTGAACATTGCAGAGGATCAGAGTCACATAGTGGAGCTGGAAAAGAGACAGAGGAGCTGCTAATTCTGTCAGGATGGTGTCGTCTCCTAATGAGTTGGAGTTTGTTGTTTAGCTATCTTGCATTAAGCTAATAAGCGCCTTGATATGAGGGCGGCGTCTGGGACTTCATAAGCCCACAAACCCTGCGCTGATTCACTGTGACACTAAAAAAACGTCTGGTGGGTTTGTGTGCGTCTCCAATGTAAATGCCTGCTGGATTTTCTCAGTTTTCACTCCTGTTTTGACTTCACTTATAAATAATGGAAATGTTTTGTTTTGCTTTGATTTACCATTAGTTAGTTTGTGCTCTACTCTCGTTTTGGGAAAATCAACAGACATCATTTTTGTGTTCATTAGAATTACTTCTGAACACTTTGAAAGTACTAACAGCTTTTCTTTTTCTTTTTATGTCCAGAGCCTCAAGACTCACCGGTACAAGAAAAAAAAAAACACACACATGATACACCGTGTGATACACCTTCATCTCCTGCTAATGTCCTAAGGTCCTCCAGACCTGAAAAACCTTCAGCTGATGCCATTTTTGGACCATAAGTTGTGCAGGAAATTAAACCCTAATGATAAACAATAAACCGAAAAGCGCCTTCAGCAAAAAGGAGCAGAAGGACTTGAAGATGTACAGATCACTTCAGCCAACCCCAGGGATTCACCCCAATGGATTTGTGCTCATTTCATCACATTTAGGTAACTCACTACTGGGTCATTAATGAAATATTTCTAGATAGATAGATAAATATGAAAGGAAAGGCACTATATAATATTGAAAGATAGATAGATAGATAGATAGATAGATAGATAGATAGATAGATAGATAGATAGATAGATAGATAGATAGATAGATAGATAGATAGATAGATAGATAGATAGAGTGAAAGGCACTATATAATAGATAGATAGATAGATAGATAGATAGATAGATAGATAGATAGATAGATAGATAGATAGATAGATAGATAGATAGATAGAGTGAAAGGCACTATATAATAGATAGATAGATAGATAGATAGATAGATAGATAGATAGATAGATAGATAGATAGATAGATAGATAGATAGATAGATAGATAGATAGATAGAGTGAAGGCACTATATAATAGATAGATAGATAGATAGATAGATAGATAGATAGATAGATAGATAGATAGATAGATAGATAGATAGATAGATAGATAGATAGATAGATAGATAGATAGATCTTCATTTTTCCCCAGAAGATAATTTAGCTTTTTACAGAAGCTCTTTAATAAATAAATACATAAATAGATAGGTAAATAAATAGATATACACACATATTATAATTTCATCAGAATGACTAAAAAGAAACAAAATTTCAAAAGAAAGAAAATGTCTGACTTGGCCATCCCCGTGAGGTGCTACTCAGGCGTATTGCTGCTGGTATGAAGTCTGTGACGTGACTCATCGAAGATTAGCAAACTAGCTTAAAAAACGAGCAATAAAATGAGCAGAAATACATTCAATGGCCTATCTGTCATGTTTCAGCCAGGGTTCCTCCCTTGGCTGGTGTTCAAATTACTGTTTTATGTCTTATTTGCTCATTTTTATATCTTTTTATGTTGATTATGTGCATGTTTCTTTAGTTTTGGCTTGGTCTATATATACAGTATAAGCTGCCTCCGTTATCATTAGATGGAAGCTGCAGTCACTACACTTTGTATATAAAGGTCAGATCGAATGTTATTTACTTTGATTTACAGTCATACGAAAAAGTTTGTGACCCCCTCTGAGCCTGCATAATAATTGACTGTCCTTTCAACAATAAAGATATCAGTGGTACGTCTTTCATTTCCTAGGAACATCTGATTACTGCAGTGTTTTCTGAACAAAGATCTTTAGTGAAGCAGTATTTAGTTGTATGAAATTAAATCAAATGTGAAAAACTGGCTGTGCACAAATGTGGGTCCCCTTGTCATTGTGCTGATTTGAACGCCTGTCACTGCTCAATGCTGATTGGTGTGATGAGCTCGTTAAGCCTTGAACTTCATAGACAGGTGTGTCCAATCATGAGATGTAAAGGGATTTAAGGTGGTCAATTAAAAGTTGTGCTTCCTTCCCTTTGACTCTCCTCTGAAGAGTGACAGCATGGGATCCTCAAAGCAACTCTCCAAAGATCTGAAAACAAACATTGTTGAGTCTTCTGGTTTAGGGGAAGGCTACACAAAGCCATCTCAGAGGTTTAAACTGTTAGTTTCTGTAACTGTAAGGAATGAAATCAGGAAATGGAGGGCCACAGACACAGTTGCTGTTAAACCCAGCAGGTCTGGCAGGCCAAGACAAATTCAGGAGTGGCATATGGGCAGGATTGTGAGAATGGTGACAGACAACCCACAGATCACCTCCAAAGACCTGCAAGAACATTTTACTGCAGATGGTGTATCTGTACATCGTTCTACAAGTCAGCGCAATTTGCACAAAGAACATCTGTATGGCAGGGTGATGAGAAAGAAGCCCTTTCTGCACTCACACCACAAACAGTCGCTTGTTGTATGCCAATGCTCATTTAGACAAGCCAGATTCATTTTGGAACAAAGTGCTTTGGACTGAGGAGACAAAAATTTTGTTATTTGGTCAGAACAAAAAGCACTTTGCATGGCTGAAGATGAACACCGCATTCCAAGAAAAACACCTGCTACCTACTGTCACATTTGGTGGAGGTTCCATCATGCTGTGGGGCTGTGTGGCTAGTTCAGGGACTGGGGCCCTTGTTAAAGTCGAGGGTCGGATGAATTCAACCCAATATCAACAAATTCTTCAGGATAATGTTCAAGCATCAGTCACACAGTTGAAGTTACGCTGAGGCTGGATATTCCAACAAGACAATGACCCAAAACACAGTTCAAAATCTACAAAGGCATTCATGCAGAGGGAGAAGTACAATGTTCTGGAATGGCCGTCACAGTCCCCTGACTTGAATATCATTGAAAATGTATGGGATGATTTGAAGCAGGCTGTCCATCAAATTGAACTGAACTGGAGAGATTTTGTATGAAGAATGGTCAACAATACCTCCATCCAGAATCAGACACTCATCAACGGCTATAGGAGGACAGCGTCTAGAGGCTGGTAGATTTGAAAAGGAGGCTCAACTAAGTATTGATGTCATATCTCTGTTGGGGGGCCCACATTTATGCACCTGTCTAATTTTGTTATGATGCATATTGCGTATTTTCTGTTAATCCAATAAACTTCATGTCACTGCTGAAATACCACTGTGTCCATAAGGCATGTCAGATATTAAAAGGAAGTTGCTACTTTGAAAGCTCAGCCAATGAGAAACAAAAATCCAAAGAATTAAGAGGGGTTTCCAAACGTTTTCATTTGAATGTACATATGAATATTAAAAATTAAAAGTAACTAAGTATTAAGAGTTTGTTTACAAAGAAGCAAAGTGTCCATTTAAAAGGTCTCAATAAATTGTGGATAGTTACAGTTATTTGTAACTTGATTTAAATAGAAATATATGCTAGGTCTCTAAAGACCCCAGGTATGGAATAGTGTTTGTTAAAAGTCCCAGGTACACAAGGATTAAAATATATAGACAAAAAAGCTTAAAAACATATTTTTTTTGTCATTTAAGTATCATTAATTGTATTTGTGTCCTTCTTTATGTTGGCAACTAACTGAGTGATTAGACTGACTTTACTGGTTCCTTAATGGCATTTCACTGGGATGTGAGGTTCCTTGCAGAATCATTCTATGACAAAGAATGATTTAATTCTGAGAAGGGTTCTTTAATTATGAAATGAGCTCCTTGGGCTTTAAAATGGTTTCTAACATGTGGAGAAAACACAAATCTTTAATGTCTAGTAGGCCACATCTTGGGATACTGACAGATGAAGAAGACGCAGCCATGAATGAGGAATGGGACTAAAACATTCTCCCAACCATCTAAGAACAGTTTGGTGACCAACAATGCCTTTTCCAGCATGATGGAGCACCGGGCCACAAAGCTAAAGTGGCTTGGGAAACAAAATTTGGGGTCCTTGGCCAGGAAACTCCCCAGATTTTAATGCCATGGAGAACTTGTGGTCAGTCCTCAAGAGGTGGGTGGACAAACAAAAGCCCACTAATTCTGACAAAATGCAAGCATTGATTATACAAGAATGGGCTGCCATCAGTCAGGATTTGGCCCAGAAGTTGATTGCCAGACAGCATGCCAGGGCAAATTGCAGAAGGCTTGTAAAAGAAAGAAGGGCCAACACTGCAAATATTGACTCTTTGCATAAACTTAATGTAATAGTCAATAAAAGTCTTTAAAACTTATGAAATGCTTGTAATTCTACTTCAGTATAACATGTGACAAAAAGATCTAGAAACATGGAAGCAGCAAACTTTGTGAAAACCAACACTTGTGTCATTCTCAAAACTTTTGGCCATCACTGTTGATCTTTACAAACAAAGAGTCCAAACCAGAACTGAAGGAATATGGCAGTTTTAAAAGCCGGACAGGGGAGATGACACCATCTGGAGAAGAAATGGATGTGATGTCATTGCCCCACACCCCAGAAACCCCACCACTATCACCTAACCAGGGACCGGAAGTTACATCATTGGGGTCAGATCTGGAATTGACATCATCAGGCCCAGGTGGAATTTCCTGTGGTTGGTCTGCAGGGAAAAAAATAGAAAGAATCAGTGCACTCTGCCACCCCATGGTCTGGCGTGGAATTACCTTCTTTTGAGCCCTTTAGTTGCCTCCCATGTGCGTGTGTGACAGGCTGGACTTACTTTTTCCATGTGACAAATCGGCATTTTTGTTCCTTTAGAGTATGAGAATGAATACGCCATGTTGATCTGATGTGTCTTCTGTTCAGGTAGATCACCTTTATCTGCCGGCACTGTTTGCATGAAGATTAAATGTTTGCCTGTTCCAATACTTTGAAGAACTCAGCAATCTCCATGGGGTGTACTTACTTTTTCACATGGCTGAAACTCGACATCCTTAGTTTGGCCACCTCATGGATTTTTGCTTATTTCATCGCTCTTTTGGATGCCTCACTATCCTTAGGTGGGCTGATTAATTATGCCACACCAGAGAGCTGACTGTGTGACTTTGCCAGCCTTGCCCTTTTTACAGGCTGGCACTGAGCCTGCATATTTGAAAAAATTAGACTGCCAGCTCACAGTGCTGCTGACTCAGTGATAAAGTCATCCCCAGTGATTACAAGAGTTAGTGCTGTTATAATATAGCGCCTTTCACAGTAGGCTCCAAATCAAGGAAACTCAACAGAACCAATCACATCACAAGACATTCCATAAAGAAACACAGTGACAGTAAGGCACAGATGACAGAAATTCACTTGTCTAAGGGTGGCATTACTAGTCTGGCAAGCCCCATGATACTCATTCGACCTCCCACAATGAAGGCCTGTTCCGCGACCCCCCATTGACAGAGCACTAATTAGTCCACCCCACCCTGCCCCCAAACTAAACACTGATGATGGCTTCGCATCATTCAGAGAGCAACCCAGACCAGAATGATGGGAGTAAATCATCAGGGAATGAGAGATGACAGCAGAGCCCACCGAGCCTGGGAACGAGACGCCTCCCCTCTAATAATGGGCTGCATGTGTCGTCCCGAGTGAATGACTTAAGTAGCCTGCTCTTTATGTGCTGATGAAACTTTACGGGTCCAATTTATTTGTCTTTTTAACCTAAAAACAAGCAGAAAAATTTGGAGTGCAGCTGCGACCCCGAGTGGCACGCCCCCCGCTGGCCCTGGGTGGGAGCGCACTCTCCAAGGACACCTCATCTTGTTTCTCGTTGAGTTCCTCGTGTTGCCAATGCAGCTGAAGTTGTCCTCAGACGCCAGCATGTCAGAGCGGGGGGAAGATTGAAGGGGGTGATGATGATACAGAAGATTAAATCTTAAAAAAAAACAAATAGAAAAAGAAGTAAACGTTGGCTTTTTCAATAAAAATGAGTCATAAGAGTCAGTCGGTGCTCAAGTGGGAAAGTTTATCAGATTCAATGGAAGTTCAGATGCTGCCATTATTAGGTGACCGAGACTCAGCCCCTGCCTATAAGTCCCTGTTGGTTCACCTTGGGTGCCACATGTAAAAGCCACAATTGGTCTGTGAAGGAGTGGACCACTGAATGTAGCCACCCCACTGCAGTAGTGCAGACCACCACTAAGCATTGAGGGAGAAATTTAAAAGTCCTAAACACTGCTATTGGGACATGGCGTGATGCTGAGCTGAAGGACAAGCCGATAATGTGAGATGAATTGAGGAACATGTGGGGGCTTTACATGAGTGGGCCACACCAAAAAAACTGACAGCCCCTTCCATGGCACAAACACTTGGCACCTCTTTAAGGAGAGCCCCAGCCACAGCGGGCACACCGGAAAACAAAGTGAGCAGGAAATGATGGGATACTGGAGAGCAGGTCAGGACAAGGAACGGCTCGGGAGTGCAAGGAGGAAATCGAGTGATCTGCTGCATTATGTACTGTATATTAATCCACTTGTAGATGAAAGGCACTATAAAATGAATAGATTGATAGCCAAAAGACACTACATGTGCAATAAGCTATATTTGTAATGTGCAATATACTAATGTAATACAATATGTAATATGTAATGTACTATTCCCTAACAGGTGCAATAACAATTTATGCTGCTGTACTTTGAGCAATAATATTTTGCTCTGGTTACTTGATCACTTAACACTGTATATAACATATTTGGAATTATTTGACTTTTCTTTAAATGCACTTTGGGGCTGTCACAAAAAGTCATTTTGTTGTGTTACACAATAACAATAAAGTGCTTGAACTTGAACATAACAGGTACATATCTAGACAGATAAAAAGCAATAGGTAGAATGAGAGAAAAAAGGTACTATAGAAAGGATGAATAGATGGAAAGGTACTATGAAATGTATAAATAGTGTATTGGTAGATTGATAGATGAAAGGCACTATATAATAGACAGGTACAGCATAAAAGGCAGTATATAATAAATAGACAGATCTATATAACTGTGTTATACAGTGCCTTATATCTATCTATCTATCTATCTATCTATCTATCTATCTATCTATCTATCTATCTATCTATCTATCTATCTATCTATCTATCTATCTATCTATCTATCTATCTATCTATCTATCTATCTATCTATCTATCTATCTATCACATAGTGCCTGTATTGAATGATGAGGGGGTCTTTCAAAGTGGCCATTAGCACATATCACTTTACAAGCAGTTCTTGAAGCAGACTAAGACAAGTCAGCTAGTGGATTAAAACCAAAGTGACTGTGAAAGAAACTGATTTAACTCCTAGGCATTCAAACATCAGCCCAGAAAGCAGGACCTCCAATTTACATTGAAAACTTGGGGGTTGGTGGCAGGATTGGCACTCCAGCCATGATAAAAAACCTCACCCTATTCCATGGTGCTGAGGTGTCACCCGCTGCACTCGCGTCCCAATCCAGGTGGTCTGTCGTGTGGTGGATGTGGCAGTTTGTTACCAGCGTGTGCTCTCAACATCCTCCATTCTAACACAAGCCAGTCCTTGTACTATATAGTGTCTTTTAAAGAAGGCAAATTGACCAACACCTTTATAAATCAACATATCTTCTAATGGTAGATGAATTGCAAACTCACTGGGTGGCACAAACTAAAATGCTTCTGGAGTATGTGAATTTCCCCTTGGGATTAATAAAGTATCTATCTATCTATCTATCTATCTATCTATCTATCTATCTATCTATCTATCTATCTATCTATCTATCTATCTATCTATCTATCTATCTATCTATCTATCTATCTATCTATCTATCTATCTATCTAAACAGAATGCCAATCCATCACAGGGTCCATTCACACTCAAACAAAGTTTGATTTTCTACCTTGGTCTCATTTTTTTATTGTATTCTGTTTCCCTTTATAAAGCACGTTAGGTTGGTGCCTTATTTTGAAAGACACTACGTAGAAAAATGATTATTCTATCTGGTTGTATTGAGAGATTTTTGGTTATTCACTTCATAAAGTGCCTTACGTTAGTGCTTATTTTGAAAGGCACTACATAAAAAATGCTAGATTGATATACTCCTTTACATTTCTTGTGTAATTTTTTATTATAGCATTATATATTCAAACTTTTTTATGTGATTTTCTACCTGGATGTCTTGTGAGATTTTGAATTATGTTGTAATTGACATCATAACACACCTTGGAAAGGCAGTATATAGAAGAAAATTTGAAATTCTACCTTGGACTATAGTACTTGTTTTTATTATAGTCGTATTTAATGTATAAAGCACCTTAGGTTGGTGTTTACTTTGAAAGGCACTACAGATAAGAACATCCATCCATCCATCCATTTTCCAACCCGTTGAATCCGAACACAGGGTCACGGGGGTCTGCTGGAGCCAATCCCAGCCAACACAGGGCACAAGGCAGGAAACAATCCCGGGCAGGGTGCCAACCCACCACAGGACACACACAAACACACACTAGGGCCAATTTAGAATCGCCAATCCACCTAACCTGCATGTCTTTGGACTGTGGGAGGAAACCCACGCAGACACGGGGAGAACATGCAAACTCCACGCAGAGAGGACCCGGGAAGCGAACCACAGGTCCCCAGATCTCCCAACTGCGAGGCAGCAGCGCTACCCACTGCGCCACCGTGCCGCCCAGATAAGAACATTGGACTGATATTCTACTTTTCAGGTCTGGTGAGATTCTGCATTATTTTCTAATTGACTTCATAAAGCACCTCATGTTTGCACTTATTTTGAAAGAAAAAAATAAATAAGAAAGTTGGACTGATTTTCTACTTTTTGTGTCTTGTGTGATTTTTCTACTGTATTATTACCCATTATCTATAGCAACTTGGGTTTGCACATACTTTGAAAGGCACTATATAAAACAAAATTATATTGATATTCTACCTTGCTTTCTTATGCAATTTTGAATTATATTTCTATGCACTTTTTAAAGCAGGTTAGGTTGATATTTACTTTGAAAGACACTATATAGAAGAAAGTTTGTTAAGTTAGAAGTATAGAAGAAAGTTTGTTATTCTACCTTGGTCTATTGTATTTTTTTTAATTATATATATTTAATTATTTGTTTAATTATACTCCAGTTTGGTGCTTACTTCAGTAATCAACTATCATTACACTTCCTTTGAAAGGCACCGTATATAAATTTTTGCTTGATGTTCGTCGTTGGTGTCTTGTGTGATTTTCTGTGATATTCCTATGTACTTAATAAAGCGCCTTAAGTTTAATACACTTTCCCATTGTCTTGTGGTTCTTTGTATTGTGTACTTGCCTAACGTAAGTTATGTGTGCTCATCATGAAAGGCACTATACCAAATAAAGTTCGCTAGGTGCCATTATACTGATTGACCGATAGCTCTCCCCGTCACTGTACTGTTTCTGCGGAGTCTTAACCAATTCGGTTGTGAGAGCCTAAGCCGGGCCCGTTGAGCTCCACTTGTATGGAGCTCCTTACTTTACCGCTTGTATGGAGCTCCTTTCTCCTTAACGCCTGTCGATTTTTAGAGCGGGTAGCCAACCCCGCATCTATAAGGCTCACGGTGGGGAGACCCTGTCGGCCTGCCACCAGTGGCTCCTGACCGCCTCCAGTGGGCTCACATTGTAATTTCTTGTGCAAGGATTCGAATTTTTTAAAAGCCCGTTGAGCTGTGAGGCGCGTGCACGCACTGCAGACCAATGGAGAGCGGCGGTGCGGGATGGCGCGGCGCGGCACCGCGCCTATCCGGCAGTCTGCTAACTTCAGCTTAGCTCTCCATGAATCCACCGCCCTCCCTCCGGACCCTTATGCATCTCCTCCACGTATTATGTCAGCCAGCATGTGTTTCTTGTAAGGCCTGATGGATCCCTCAGTCTCTATAGGAAATGCTTTATCTCAGCCCGAGCCCGGCAGAAGGGCCCAGCCGCTCCGGTGCACGTGAGCTCATTTGGCAGCGCGGTGTACGGCGGGCGTCACGGCTTTCCACGGCCCGCGAATCCCCCCCCCCCCCGTCTGCCCAGCTGTGTTTTCGAAAGGAAAGTGAGAATTAAACATGGCATTGGTAGCGGTCCTCGTGTGTGCGCCCGCTGCGAGTCAGCTGCAGATGTTGTGCAGATCCCCGTGTGGATGTTTTTAACTCTTTGGAGGGGCGCGTTGTGCTGCGCTACAGGGTCTCAAAGTCCGATCGCGCAGGGTTGTAGCGGCGGCAGGGCTTCAGTGGAGAAATACTTCGGACAAAATAAAAATAAGTAAAAAAAAAATTAATGCATTGTAAAATGTAATAAATAAGTACACGTGTCATGAAATATGTTTGTCTTGTTTATTTCTGTACGTATTATTTAATTATTTCTTCATTTATTTCTTTCACGCAAATAGGGCTTGAGTTGAAACCTGGCATTTTTACCCATCAAAGTTGTAGTGATGGGTGATTTGCGAACGACTGGTTCATTTTGAATGTCTCTTCAATGAATCATACGAATCGATTCAGTGAAGCACAACGGGAGTGCAAAAGCGCATGCGCGTCCGGCCTGACGTGTTTAGCGTCTTTGGTGTCGCCCGCGCTGATAGATGTTTAAAGCGCCTGCGCAAAAGCCGCCCGAATCACAAGTCTGGTCTCTTTTTCACTTCATGATATCAATATCGGTGAACAAAAACTTTGTAAATGATGAATTTCTAAGTAAAATACAGTAACAACACATGTATTAGAATATATTGTAATGTCATGACAAATTGCATCAACCAGGAATGAGTCACCCATAGTATGCAGCTGGCATTCCATCACCAGCGGCAGGCCCTCCCATAAAAAGCCTGCAGAGTCATAGACAGAATTCATTTTAATGCGGCAATGGCAAGTAGTCCTTTTACAGATAGCGAGTCACCTAAAAGAGCCTCTGAAAAAAAGCAAAAGCTACATGGGTGGAAGAAGTGGGAAGAGGATTAGGCCTTCTATCGATTTAGCAAAGCACAGAAGTGGTGATGCTAGTTAGGGGTCCGTGGCAGTGCGCAAGTTTTTAGTAAGACACAATGCACTCAGGCATGGGGTGGGCATAGGTGCCCGTGGTACTGTGGATGAATGATGGCAATAGAGTCCAGCTGCAGTCAGGACAGTTTTAGGCCTCTTGAGACATTCTGAGGCCCGTAAGATGACACCTCTGTCACCTGCATTGCTTTTGACTCCACCCACTTTCCACGCCCCCGTGTTTGCGGTGCACTTTTGTGCTAAATGTACTATTATAGTAATGGTGGCAAAATTAACGTGTGTGCAAAAAATATTTCTTATGGTGAAGCTTTTTTAATTTATAATAAACTGTCATGCTAATGTAATAAACGTCTCTTTGTATTTGCTGCAAGGTAGCGAGCCATCATCCCCAGCGGGTACGCAAAGCCACTCGGCTAACAGAGAAGGTCTTAGCTGTGCGACTACTTTACACCTCTTCGTGCTTCTGAGGGCGAGTGTGTCATTCCTCTGGAGCATAAACTCCGCCACAATTAATGCATCATTAAGATAAATATTAAAATGTTGTACACCAGTAATAATACAGTACTAATGATATGATACAGAGAGGAACACTAAGACAGTTCTCTAAAGAGCTCCTAAACGTCCGGTGCGTAGTATTGCATATTTTGACTATTTACATAAATTATATGATTTATTTGATTCAGAGTCTATAAGAATATGTGGTGTTAATCATAGCTGAGTGCAGCATATCATTTATTCTTCTTCATCTTCTTCCTTAGCATTTCCCATTTTTATATGGGGTCAACCTTCTTAATAGCAGTGTAGATCCTCAGCCACAGAGCCATTACTCCATTGAGTGCAGCATATAACGAACGTATTAAAAAGTGCAGTCTCACGAATGAGACATGGAAAACGCAGATATAAAACATCCATCCATCCATCCATTTCCAACCTGTTATAACCTAACTACAGGGTCACGGGGGTCTGCTGGAGCCAATCCCAGCCAACAGGGGGCAAGGCAGGAAACAAACCCGGGCAGGATGCCAGCCCACCGCAGCAGATATAAAACATCTACTATAAAATACAAAATATTAAGATTTTTTGTTCAATTTGTTTCTTATACAGTCATATGAAAAAGTTTGTGAACCCCTCTTAATCCTTTGGATTTTTGTTTCTCATTGGCTGAGCTTTCAAAGTAGCAACTTCCTTGTAATATGTGACATGCCTTATGGACACAGTAGGATTTCAGCAGTGACATGAAGTTTATTGGATTAACAGAAAATATGCAATATGCATCATCACAAAATTAGACAGGTGGATAAATGTGGACACCCCATCAATACTTAGATGAGCCTCCTTTGTAAATCTAACAGCCTCTAGACGCTGTCCTCCTATAGCCTCTGATGAGTGTCTGATTCTGGATGGAGGTTTTGTTGACCATTCTTCATACCAAATCTCTCCAGTTCAGTTCAATTTGATGGACAGCCTGCTTCAAATCATCCCATAGATTTTCGATGATATTCAAGTCAGGGGACTGTGACGGCCATTCCAGAACATTGTACTTCTCCCTCTGCATGAATGCCTTTGTAGATTTCCAACTGTGTTTTGGGTCATTGTCTTGTTGGAATATCCAACCCCTGCGTAACTTCAACTTTGTGACTGATGCTTGAACATTATCCTGAAGAATTTGGTGATATTGTGTTGAATTCATCCGACCCTCGACTTTAACAAGGGCCCCAGTCCCTGAACTAGCCACACAGCCCCACAGCATGATGGAACCTCCACCAAATTTGACAGTAGGTAGCAGGTGTTTTTCTTGGAACGCGGTGTTCTTCTTCCGCCATGCAAAGCGCTTTTTGTTATGACCAAATAACTCCATTTGTGTCTCATCAGTCCAAAGCACTTTGTTCCAAAATGAATCTGGCTTGTCTAAATGAGCATTGGCATACAACAAGCGACTCTAGTTTGTGGCGTGAGTGCAGAAAGGGCTTCTTTCTCATCACCTCATCACCTTGCCATACAGATGTTCTTTGTGTAAATTGCACTGAATTGTAGAATGATGTACAGATACACCATCTGCAGCCAGATGTTCTTGCAGGTCTTTGGAGGTGATCTGTGGGTTGTCTGTCACCATTCTCACAATCCTGCTCATATGCCGCTCCTGTATTTTTCTTGGCCTGCCAGACCTGCTGGGTTTAACAGCAACTGTGCCTGTGGCCTTCCATTTCCTGATGACATTCCTTACAGTTGAAATTGACAGTTTAAACCTCTGAGATGGCTTTTTGTAGCCTTCGCCTAAACCAGGAGACTCAACAATCTTTGTTTCAGATATTTAGAGAGTTGCTTTGAGGATCCCATGCTGTCACTCTTCAGAGGAGAGTCAAAGGGAAGGAAGCACAACTTGTAATTGACCACCTTAAATCCCTTTATCCATATTACTAACCGAGAATGTTAAACCGGATGGACGCAGGGACATCTGGCCATGGGCCGTAGCCGCAAAAGACGTACTGCGCAGGCGCCCCAAGAAATGAGGCGCCGTGACCACAGAAAAACGGAGTCAAACGCCGGCGACGCACACAGCGCCGCATGAAACCCATTGCACACGAAACTAGCACACAAAAAAAAGAAGCCGCCCGCGCCCCACAAATCCCACACCCACCTCCAAGCACCCCCCCCCCCCCACAAGCAACGGACGGGACACACACAAAGAGGAGGATTCAACAAGTCCCTGGCACACAAAAAAAAAGAAGCCGCTCGCGCCCCCACCAATCCCACCACCCCCTTCAAGCCACATCTCCCCCTCCCCCTCCTCAGACGCCGGCAAAGCACACAGCGCTGCCCGAATCCCATTGCACACGAAACGGGACGCACACAAAGAGGAGGATTCAACAAGCTCCTAGCACACCAAAAAAAAGAAGCCGTGACCGCCACACAAAGCCCATTAGACACGAAACGGGACAGACTACAGACATGGCACACGAAACGTTCACAAAGACGACGATTCAGACCCACAAACACACTAGCATCAATAAGAAGTGACACCCAAAGCCCCATTTCTGAAGGAACCGTCCGTATTAAACATACGTCATCTCAACACCTTCACACTATGCAGCATACGTGGATCTCCTTACACTGATCCACTATTAACCGTTCAACTGCAGAAAAGGCTCCATATTAACAGTGAGTGCGATCCTCCTTATTACTTATCCATATTTCTCACGCTGAAGAATAAACAAGTCATGAATACACGATCACAGGTACAAAACGATACGGCTCCGATAACGGGGCCAAACACCAAACACACGAACCCGCATGAAAAAACAAAATACACAGCGGCACATACAACGTGCTTCTGAACCTCCGGAAGAAAAATGTCTCGGCTCCAAAACAGAAACAGAAACCAGCGCATATGGACAGACACAATGAACGTACACGCATACAGCACGCGTGTCAAAGTGCTGCATCGAAACAGGCACGGATTCAAAATGAAACACCTCCCGTCTCAGACATACGTAAACGGCAGCGAAGGGACAAAATAAATAAACGCAGACGTCTACACCGCGCATCTAGAATGCCGAAAAACAAGCAGGCAAAGCTCCAAAAACAGAAAGCTCAACTGACCGACATACAAAAACGAGCAAGGCTCAATACAAACAATGCACGCAGTAAACTACAACGGGCTTCTCACACAGCAGAGGCAAATCGATTACAGCTCCAAAACAACACGTCCCAAATACTACACATGCAACAACGCGCCTCTCAAACGGCACAAGCAAAAGATACACGTCACGGACATCAACGACAGACACCTGCTAAACACTTACGCCAGTTGGCTGACAACGCATTCAATAATGAGTCCACTATTCAGGAAAATTCATTGGGATTAATGAATGTCATTTGCAATCATTGTCATTCACTTAACTTCCCTGAAGAAACAACTGGCAATACAAGTAATGAATTTACACGTTGTTATCAAAAGGGTCAAATTAGACTGCCTCCTTTACATTCATATACTGAATATCTACAGAACCTTCTAACTGACAATGTACCTGAAAGTGAAAACTTTATGAACTGCATTAGATCCTACAAATCGGTATCCACTATGAACATGAACAGTGGCACTGCACATGACATCCGTCTTGCAAAACTGTTAATTATTGATGAATGTGCAATGGCATCCAGTCACTTACTCAACACCATTCATAAACTTCTACAAACATTGATGAATAATAATATTCCCTTTGGAGGAAAGGTACTTTTATGAGGAGGAGATTTTAGACAGTGCTTACCTATTGTTCCACATGCCATGCGCTCAGCTATTGTTCAGTGCACCTTAAAATACGCAGACAATTGGCATTGCTTTCAAAAGATACACTTAGTACAAAACATGCGATGTCCCGATCCAGATCATAACAATTAGTTATTACATCTGGGAGATGGTACACTCACCAATACAGATAGACCTCACCCAGATATTAGTACAATTCCTCAAGCCTTTATCTGCGACGACTTAGTTACAGAGATATTTGGAACAGCAATCTCATTAGACCAAATGCCCCTTTTAACACAATGCGCTATATTATGTCCAAACAATATTAATGTAGATAACATAAATACCCAAGTCATTGCATTACTTCCTGGAGAGACACAACTCTTTCTAAGCTCTGACAAAGTTGACCCTGATCACGACGATGACCATCTTCATTGACCTTACAAGTTCTGACCTGAAATTACCTTTTACACTTAAAAGGCGTGTACAAAAAAATTTCCAATAACGCTTTACACTGTGCCACACACTTTATTGTTTGCTTTCTATTTGCATCATCTACACCTTCACACTATTCTATATCTCATTCATACATCACGCTCTTTGTCATTTCCCAACACCAGGGGTTGGCGAGCGAAGCGAGCAGGGGGTGGAGCCCCCTAGTATCTCCTGATTGGACACACCTGTCTATGAAGTTCAAGGCGTAACGAGCTCATCACACCAACCAATCAGCATTGAGCAGTGACAGGCATTCAAATCAGCACAATGACAAGGGGACCCACATTTGTGCACAGCCAGTTTTCACATTTGATTTAATTTCATACAACTAAATACTGCGTCACTAAAAATCTTTGTTCAGAAAACACCGCAGTACTCAGATGTTGCTAGGAAATGAAAGACAGACCACTGATATCTTTTTTGTTGAAAGGAGAGTCAATTATTATACAGGCTGAGAGGGGGTCACAAACTTTTTCATATAACTGTATATGACATTAAAACAACTGCTTCGTATGCAGAACTGAGAGACCTCGATGGTTTAGAAGTTTAATAAATACTGTATGAAATGTTTGAGTGCAGGAATTGAAATCATCATGAGGGGCATCAGTTCACCAGCGAAACAGGGGAGGGGCTCCAGAAGGGGGCATCAGTTTATGGACCTCATAGTGTTTGAAGTGCTCAGATCTGTCTGAGGCCTAAAGCTGTCCTCACTGCAGCTGGACACTTCTCAATGACGGGGGAAATGGCGGAGAGCCGCAATTGTTTGCAGACGCGTGCAGTTCCCCTCATTAACACTCTGGGGCGTGTAATTAGGCACCTGAACCCAATGAAACCTAAAAAGGAGCCTCCGTGGTGACCCTGTGAGAGACTGAGAGGAAGGGCTCTCCAGAGATGCACTGTCCCCCTGCTGAACGATCTGGAGGAGCGGAGGCGATCGCGAGGACCCCTAGGGATTCTGTAGACGCTGAGGAGGGCATATTGGAAGATGGGGGTCCAGCTTCAAGTGCGGAAGGATGCTGGTCAGGGAGATGAGAGCTAGAGAGAGGGTCAGCAGTTGTTGGCATCTCAGCCTGGCTGCAAAACCTGCGGAGTGAGCTGGGGTAGATGAAGGGAGAAAGATGCACTTGGTGGGAAGGAAAGGAAGGGAAAAGGGAATCCAGTTTCTTCATGGATTTTAATCATAGAGAGAACTAAGTTATTGTTGCCTTTAATCTCCACCAACGCTCTAATTTTATTTCTTGAATGAGACGGCGCTGTACTTTATTTTGAACACTTTGTATGAAAATCAAAGCACAACTCTCAATGCTTTTGAACCAACCACTTGTAAGGTGTCCTCATTTGTCCTAATCCATCTCGGTCTATGATTAGGAGGAGTATGCCAGGCTATGGGCAACCAAGTGCAATGGACCAGCCTGGCTCTTCTGAGGAGCCTCTCTTACTGGAGAGTCTTGAGGCTCATATCTGGGATCTGGAGGGCTGCTCGTAGCACTCGGGGGGGAAAGACAGCTGGGAGTCCCTGCAGCTTCACCAAATGCTAAGGTCCATTGATCTGGGTGTGTGGACCCTGGTGGAGCTTCTGGCTTAAGGAGCAGGGAGTAAGTACAATACAATACAATACAATACAGTTTATTTTTGTAGAGCCCAAAATCAGAAAAGGAGTACTACAGTGGGCTTTAACAGGCCCAGCCTTTTGACTGCACCCCAGCCTTGACTGTCTAAGAAGATGAGGAAAATCTACCTAGGGGATAAAAAAAATGGAAGAAACCTTAGGAAAGAGTTCAAACAGAGACCCCTTTTCAGGTAGGTTGGGCATGCAGTGGGTGTCAATTAAAAGGGGGTCAATACAATAAAATACACAGAAGAGAACACAAGTTATCCTCAATACAATACAATAGTACAACAGAAATTTTACAAGTACAGAGCAGAATTCAACAGTAGACGATATCCCATAATAGGATTTGGATTTGTTCTGGAGACCTCAGCCATCAAGCTTCCCTTCCCCTATTGGCCAATCCACAGCTGAGTCAACGCTAGGCCAGCCAATCCAATGACAGGACCCCTCTACCCGATGAGTCCTGCGATCCTCCATCAGGGATGACTTTACCTTAGGCAGGCAGAACAACTTGGCAGGTGGGCCGTGGCATCAAGTGGCACATTTGAGTACCGAGAAGAGAAACAGAATAGGTGAGGGTTAGTAACAAATTCTAACTATCATGTTACTTATGTTTTAGTGCTAATGACTAACAACAGAGATGCAGTCTGTGCAGTTAATCAGCAGCTCTAGTCAGGGTGTGCTAAACTGAAGTAGTCTTCAGCCGGGATTTAAAAGCTGAGACCAAAGGGGCATCTCTTAAAGTAGCAGGCAGACCAGTCCACAGTTTAGGGGGGGTCCTGTAACTAAAAGCTCAACCTTCCACTGTTATTTTATTAATCCTTGGAATCCTAAGCAGACCGGCATCTTGAGATCTTAATGTGCGCTCAGGTTTGTAAGTCATGATAAGTTCAGATAAGTCGGCCATTTAAGGCTTTACATGTTAAAAGGAAGATTTTGAAATCTGCCCTAAACTTAACCGGGCGCCAGTGTAACGATTTAAGGATTGGGGTTGTGTGTTCATATTTTCTTGTCCTTGTAATAATTCTTGCAGCAGCATTTTGGATTAACTGGAAGATGCATAAAGAACAGTTTGGATAGCCAGTGAACACTGCATTGCAGTAGTCAATCCTACTAGAAAATAAATGTATGGATTAATTTCTCAAAATTCCACTTATTTAGAAAGCGCCTTAATTTCCCAGCATTTTTAAGGTGGAAAGTGTGGGCAGGTTGTGTTGTCCCTGACCCCAGGGGAGCCATGAGAAGCAGGGCTGAGCAGGCAAAGGACGAGGATGATCACAGAGGTGTTACAGAACAGCAATGGACGGAGAGAGCCTTAACGGTGAGATTGAGACCCTGGAACAAATTCAAAGAAGGGGGGTTGTCTTCTCACTTATAATTGACAGACCACCGCACAAAAGTGGAGCATTTAACACGTCTACTGTACCGCATGACAGCCCAGCACTCAACGTCCCTGCAGTGTCACTTAACAGCAAGTTCTGAAGGACCCTGTCATAGTCTGCATGACCACAGCAGAAACGAAGACCACCCAGCACTTTTGAAAAGGTACCGTTCCAAGAAGTGGGAACAACGACTTGGAGGGGGGCTATGAAACCTATAAATACCTGGGAGTGCAGCTGGATGATAAACTGGACTGGACTGCCAATACTGATGCTCTGTGTAAGAGAGGACAGAGCCGACTATACTTACTTAGAAGGCTGGCGTCCTTCAACATCTGCAATAAGATGCTGCAGATGTTCTATCAGACGGTTGTGGCGAGCGCCCTCTTCTACGCGGTGGTGTGCTGGGGAGGCAGCATAAAGAAGAGGGACAAACTGGTGAGGAAGGCAGGCCCTATTGTAGGCACGGAGCAGAACAGTTTGACATCTGTGGCGAAGCGATGGGCGCTGAGCAAGCTCCTGTCAATAATGGAGAATCCACTCTATCTATCTATCTATCTATCTATCTATCTATCTATCTATCTATCTATCTATCTATCTATCTATCTATCTATCTATCTATCTATCTATCTATCATATAGTGCCTTTCATATCTATCTATCTATCTAGAAGCTGGCATGCTGGCATTATGCAAATGAGCAGCTTCAGAGCCAACGGGAGGTGTGCATTGGGTCAGGGCAGGCAAACACCATGAAGCGCTCTAATTGTAATCTACTGGGGAAAAAGCTGAAGACTTTGTATCTCAGTGCCCCCACAATCTACTTTATTATGGACTACCTGACCAACAGACAGCAGTTGGTGAGGCTCAGTGGGGGACGAAAACTGGAGATGGGGTCCACAGCTGTCAGAATCTTGGTATGGCTGCATGACCTGCAAGGTGAGCTGGGGAGACGGAGAGAGAAAAAGATGCGTTTGGTGGGCAGAGAAGGAAGGGAAAAGGAATCCCGATGTCGGCATTGGTTTTCTTCATGGATTTTAATGAAAAGGAGAATTTAGTTTTTGTCGGTTTTAATCTCAACCTTAGTTGTTCCAATTTTCGTCTATTTAAGAATTATGGAGGCCACCGTTCTCTTGGGAACCTTCAATGCAGCAACCTTCCTAAGACCTGTGCTTTGACACAATCCTGTTTCTAAGCTCTGCAGCCTCATGGCTTGATTTATACTCAACTGTGCACCTCTGTTGTACCACATCTCTACTCCAGCTCAGGTTGGGGAGCCACCACATGACAAAATAACTTGGGATCCTGGTTGCCAACCCCCCAGGCAGACACGCGGTCCAGTCCCACCCTCTAGAAATGGTGCCAGACATGTTACGTGGGCATCTCCTTGGCCTGGTCCAACCACTCGAGACCTCAACAATGAGGGTCCCGTGAGCTGGATTACCCTCGGGTAATTATGCCACATGGGCGTAGTGCTGTAACTAACGCTCTGTCACAATGCCAGTCATGTTCCTCATTCGGGACTCCATGAGCAACACAAAGTCAAACCAGCGGCACCCAAAGATTCTCTGAAGAGACACCAAAGGAGTCCAGTCTTCATCTCAGGTCACTGGAGAGCGTCCATGTCTCACAAACAGGGAGCACCATGACTCTAAAGACTTGGACCTTTGTCTTTTTGCTGAGATATCGGGATGTGGCGCGCGCACACCTTTCCAGTGATCTCATGACCCCCCATGCTCTCCTTATCCGTCTACTGACTTCATAGGAGGAGTCACCAGAGACCTGAGGTTCAGACATTGGACTCTAACCACTAGGTTGCCTTTTCCATCCTGAATTTGGACTCACCGTGCGACTCCCAAGTGAGTCACTTGACATTTTCTATTATATTCCTGCACTTGTGAAGTGCCTTGAGATGTCTTCTTACTGATAACAAGGCCCTCACTGTTTTTTTAGTCCCATGTCCCAAACCTCACCTGTTCAGGAACATTGTGGAGGTGTTGATCCGATTTAGACTTTCCCAGACTCCATACTGGATCGTGTAAGTGTTCTCTTTGAGGATCAGCGGGAGGGCAGGTTTCTCGAAAATCAGGGGGCTTAGCCAAACAGGCCAAGGGACCCTGTGAAGTCGAGCAAAATCCTGTCCACTGAGCTCCTGAGGTTCGAGGGCTCACACAACCGGAAGGAACAACCGGTGCCGTGATACTCGTCAGAGGAAATTGAAACCATCTAGCTGAGCAGTGTGAACATCTGGAGGCAGGCGATGGGACGGGTCTGGCACGCCAGCACCCGTGCTGTTCTTAATTATCAAAGCATACCCGCTGCGCAGCTCGTAGCCTAAAACAGAAGGAGCCTTGTGCCATGAGATGGCATCCACAGGAGAAACCTGACATTATACACACTGCCTTCACCAAAAGTCGCTCTCAGACCCCAGCATTCGGTTTTCATAAAGATCTGAGCAAAGCATTCAGTATGAAAGCAGCAAATTAAAAGGCTGTACATAACTAGAAACTATATCTATAACTGGATGGAATAATACGGTGTTAAAATAATATAAAACAGCTCAAAAAATGAAAGGAACACTTTGAAAACACATCAGATCTCCATGGGAAAAAATCCTGCTGGATGTCTCTACTGATATGGACTGATATGGTGATGTGTGAGGAACGAAAGGATGGAAATGAAAATGATCAACCGACAGAGGGACACCCCGAAAATCAAAGGGAACAAATGAGGCGGCAGGCAGGCAGGCGAGTCCATTTGGCCGAAACTCCAAATTGTACTTGGTAGTTTGTATACCCACCACCCCCCCATGCCTGACAACGTCATAATAAGACGACGGATGGTGTCCTGGGGGATCTTCTCCCAGATCTGGACCAGGGCATCACAGAGCTCCTGGACAGTCTGAGGTGTTGGATGGACCGAAACATAATGTTTCAGAGGTGTTCTATTGGATTGAGGTCAGGCCAGTGAGCATGGGGGTCTGGGGGCAGTCAATGGTATAAGTTCCTTCATCCTCTCACCACATGAGGAGGCAGGACATTGTCGTGCATCAGGAGGAACCAGCATAGGGTCTGACAATGGGTCCAAGGATTTCATCCCAATACCTAATGGCAGGCAAGGTGCCCTTGTCTAGCCTGTAGAGGTCAGTGCGTCCCTCCATGGATATGCCTCCCCAGACCATCACTGACCCACCACCAAACCGGTCACGATGAACGATGTTACAGGCAGCAGAACGTTCTCCACGGCTTCTCCAGACCATTTCACGTCTGTCACGTTTGCTCAGGGTGAACCTGCTGTCATTTGTGAAAAGAAAAGGGCACCCTCCAGTGGTGGACCTGCCAATTCTGGTATTCTTTGGCAAATGCCAATCGAGCTCCACAGTGCCCACTAGATGACGTCAGGCCCTTAGGCCACCCTTATTAAGCCAGTTTCTGTTTGGTCAGAGACATTCACACCAGTGGCCTGCCTGATGGAGGTCATTTTGTAAACTCTGCCAGTGCTCATTCTGTTCCTCCTTGGCCAAAGAAGCAGATACCGGTGGGTCCTGCTGATGGGTTAAGGACCTTCTACGAGGGGCCCTGTACAGCTCTCCTGTCTCCTGGAATCTCCTCCATGCCCTTGAGACTGTGCTGGGAGACACAGCAAACCTTCTGGCAATGGCACGTGGTATTGATGTGCCATCCTGGAGAAGTTGGACTACCTGTGCCAGCTCTGTAGGGTCCAGGTATGGCCTCCTGCTACCAGTAGTGACACTGAACGTAACCAAATTCAAAACGAGTGACAAAACAGATGAGGAGGGAAAAATGCCAGTGTCCTCCCTTCACCTGTTAAACCATTCATTCCTGTTTTGGGGGTCATCTCATTGTTGCCCCTCTAGTGCACCAAAGCAGCTGAAACTGATGAACAAGCCCCCTGCTACTTAACTGACCACATCAATAGCCGATAGTGTCATTGACTTGATGCTATACTCGGGTTAAAAAGTGGTCCTGTTCGCTGCTGTTCTCTTTTGTCTTCCTTAGAGAGGTTTCAGCAATACGCTTCACACTCATCAGATGTTCTTTTCCTTTCTTCCGTGTCACTCGCTGGAGCAGTTTGACATGAGAAAAATGTAAACCTCGAAAACTTTGCAGAGGTTGCCAATTGCGAAATTTTTGCGTTGGCTCCACATGTGCATCTGTGTGTCCATCCAGTTGCTGTATCTCTTTCATTCCAACACATGGCACATCACAAACATTTGTAGTAATAAAATGCATTGCATTTGTCATTCCAACAAATGGAGCATCACAAACACTACCACTTTTTTTTCGAATCCCATACCAAATGTCAAATATGAATGCCAAATGTGAATTTCCCCTTGGGGTTAATAAAGTATCTATCTATCTATCTATCTATCTATCTATCTATCTATCTATCTATCTATCTATCTATCTATCTAAAACATATATCAGAGACATAGGCATTGTATTTGTCATTCCAACAGATGGTACATGGCAAACATTTGTAGTAATGCATTTTATTGCTACAAAGTTCTGACCCTGTGAGCTGACCTCCAAAGGTCATGCAAAAAGATAACTATCCCCTTGGGGATTAATATAGAAATACTAAATAGAAATGTTTGTGATGCACCATCTGTTGGAATGACAAATGCAATTCATTTTATTATTATTACATGCATTACAAAACACATTTCAATAGTTGGTTAACTGCAAACATTAACACTGAGGTCTATGCTGCTTACTTAGATTTCAGCCTTATCTTAAAATCATTTAAATTCAGATTTATTCTTCATTAAGTGACATTCAATGGCAAAGAGAAAGCAGGATCTTAGTATTTTTTGCTAATTTATCAAAAATGTAAAACTGAAATATCACATTGACACAAGTATTCAGACCCTTTCCTAAGACACTTCAAAGCTGGCTCAGATTACACCATTCGATTCATGATCATTGTGATGTTTGGGGTCCACCTGTGATCAATCCAATCAATTGGACTGATTAGGGAAGTTACACAGCCATCTATAGGAGGTTCACAGTTGAGTATAAGACAAGCCGTGTAGCTGAAGGAATTTCCCGCAGAGCTTAGAAACAGGATTGGGAAGGTTGCTGCATTGTAGGGGTCCCAAGAGAACAGTGGCCTCCATAATTCTTAAATGGAAGAAGATTGGAACAACCACAACTCATCCTAGAGGTGGCTGCCCAACCAAACTAATCAATCATGAGAGAAGGACACTGGTGAGAGAGGTGACCAAGAACCTAATGGTCACTCTGGCTGAGCTTCAAAGAACCTGTGTGGAGAGGAGAGAAACCTTCTAGAAGGACAACCGTCAACCTCCACACTCCACCTCTCTGGATGTTAAATCAGACGGACCAGACAGAAACAGACACATGGAAGCCGGCTTGATGTTTGCAAAAAGGCACCTAAAAGACTCTCAGACTGTGACAAAGAAGAGTCTCTGGTCTGATGAAAGTGGAGGCAGAACCTTGTGATCTTCATAATTGATTCTGGGGTCCATTGAGGGTCTGGTCTGCTCTTACTCTTTTCATTGTTTGAATGGACTGGGTGTTGGGCAGGGTCATAGGGTCCAGCGGCTGTGGGGCATCTGTTGTTGAAAAAAGATCCACTGATCTTGACTTTGCTGATGAGCCTCTGAGTGAGGAGTCTGAGTGTCCGGGCTTGTGAGGGTCCTGATAAAAACCAAGAGCCAGGCCTTTAATGACCTCTTGGGCACGGCCATCAGCAGTGTGTCTGTCTGCGGGTGGAGAGAGTGTCGACCTCGTCATTGAGAGGTTTACTGACCTTGGCAGTGACATTCATGTGACTCTGGTGACTCTTCCTGTGAGGTCAGTAGATGCATTGGGCAAAAGTACGAAGGTCCAAGTCTTTAGAGTCCTGGTGGTACCTGTTTGTGAGACATGGACGCTCTCCAGTGCCCTGAGATGAAGACTGGACTCCTGTGTCTCTTCGGAGAATCTTTGGGTAACTGCATTGTGAGGGGAGCATCAGTTACGGCACTATGGCCATGTGGTGTGATTACCCGAGGGTGATCCGACTCACAGGACCCTCATTGTTGAGCAACTGGACCAGGCCAAGGGGACGCCCAAATAACACCTGACTACAACAGATGGAGAGTCATTTCTGGAGGGTGTCTGCCTGGGCTCCCAAACGGGATCCAGTGTTGTTTCATCATGTGGTGGGTGCAACAGCATGCAGTACCAGTGTATGCTCCCCAACCTGAGCTGACCTGATCACCATTATCTAAAGATCCTATTGAAATGAAGATCAAATCTTGATATGTCTAAACATGTTAAATAAGGAAAAAATAAATAAAAATACAATTCCTTAGGTGCACTTACTTTTTCACATGACTGTAACTAGCCAGTGGGAGGCTCAGGAGTGGAGATGTCATGGTGGCTCCGCCTCCTGGTGCTCCACCCACATAGCACAAGGGATATAGGAGAACATTCACAAGGAATTTCAATGGTTATACAGCAGTTAAGGAATTAAAGAAAGTAAGAACAAAGAAAAATATTTTTACTTGAACGAGAATAGAAAACCGAAAGGGAGGAATAAGGAAACGTAATAAATAAAGGCAGCAGCAAATCGTTTAGTACATGAGAGTACTGAAACAAAATACAAAGAGTCCCGAATGAGGCACATGACCTGCATTGTGAGGAAGTGTCAGTTACAGCACTACGACCATGTGGTGTGATTACCCAAGAGTGATCCAACTCACAGAATCCTCATAGAAGATTATTATTATTATTATTAAGAATTAAGGTGTAATCTGAGTCAGACAGAGTGTACACTCCAATTTAGTGATGTCATATTCATTAGTCTAATATTGTTGGTGGTCAGCACATTTAGTGATGCAGTTACGAACATTTGAACAATCTAGATGAGAACAGGCCAATCATCCCAACAGAGCTCACCATTTCTATCCACTTAATTCTTCCAAAATAACACCAGAGTCTATTTGAGCTGTGTCTGGCTACTCCTTTATAGCAGGGGGCTCAGTACACGACCCTGTGGAGAGCCTGTGTTGTGGGGCTGCACGCTTCCAATCTGTACACGCTGAGGTCAAGTGTACTCCTAATACACCTGCACTTGTGGCACTGTACATTGTGGCACACGTGCGATTAGGAGGCAGCTAGAGGGCCTAAATAATAATAGTACCCCGTCAGACCAGGAGGTGGCGAGCTGCACTAACTTTCCCTCTCCATCCTCTGCAGACTATCCTTGGGAAACCCTCTAGGTGCTGGCGCTATTGATGACGTCACTTTCGGTACTGGCACTATTGATGATGTCACTTCTGGTACCGGCGCCAAGGACGACGTCACTTCCAGCGTTGAAGACATCACTTCCGGTTCCGGCACTGTGGATGATGTCACATCTGTTCTTGACAATATCACTTCTGGTTCAGGGGAGTCATGCATAGCACTGTGTGTAGAATTCACAATAAAACATGGCGTATGGACAAAAGTGGAAATGTGTGTATGCACAAAAAATCCAGATACATAAATCTGTGCGAACGCCAGCTTCCACGTTCTTCTGCTCCATAAATCCCGGTCAGTGTGAAAAGTAACGCACGTGCACGTGCTGCCCCACCCTAACTCCTCCCAGAATTACGCCTCTTTGAATATGCAAATCAATATAAATAGCCCTTAAGCTCAGCGTTCTGTGAAAACGGGATTAATAAAGTATCTATCTATCTATCTATCTATCTATCTATCTATCTATCTATCTATCTATCTATCTATCTATCTATCTATCTATCTATCTATCTATCTATCTATCTATCTATCTATCTATCTATCTATCTATCTAAAAGGCAATGGCAAAAGCACAAGGGAAAATAAAAGAATTTCAGCGAATACCAAGTGGACGCAAAGAAAAAACGTACTATTTGTTGGTTTAAACAGTGATATAATCAACAAAAGGAAGTTGATCAAGTGTTAGCGTGTTGGAGAAATCTCGAAAGCTCAAGTTCACAAAGTCGCACAG
This sequence comes from Erpetoichthys calabaricus, assembly GCF_900747795.2. Taxonomy (NCBI): domain Eukaryota; kingdom Metazoa; phylum Chordata; class Cladistia; order Polypteriformes; family Polypteridae; genus Erpetoichthys; species Erpetoichthys calabaricus. The sequence continues at coordinate 5,219,322 of NC_041402.2, read as the reverse complement.
TACCCGAAATAAAAAAGAAGTTGTCAGATATCAAAGTCGCCGTGAAAAGGCGAGTCATAGCCCACCGTCTGAGTGTCATATGAAAGCTTATTAGGGTAGAGAGAAAAGAAAAAAAAATAGGGACACAGTGGGGAAAAAAGAATCTCGAAATTTCCACTTTAATCACGTAGTTTATTTTGTCATTGAAGTAAAACATCATAAACTTCATCTTTAAATCGTTTAATTTACTATTTTCTCAAATCCCATTGTAACTAAAGTAGCACGTTAACTGCTTTGTTTTGTATGTGTTCTTCTACGTGCTCTATATGTGTGTGAATCACTATGTGCTTCTTAAACGGGCTTTCTCTTCCTCTGACAGGACACAGAATCCATTACATTCATGATATTACAGCTCTCTGAATAATTAAAATACTGAGATGTATACTTGATATTATTTTCATGATGACAGAAGTTAAAGCATGTTATTTAATATGGGAACACGGTGGTGCCCTGTCCAGAGACTGCCTCACGCAAGATGCTTGCTGCACCGTGCACGACCTTCGATGAAATAATTTACTGCAGCAGTACTGTCTCTTTCAAACGTACTAACTACCTTTTCTTTCTCCACGTAACCAATCGCCACACAATCAGCTCTGTAATAGATGACAAGCCATCTGAAAGCTTAGAACGCCGATTCTTCAAAACTTTAGAGGAACATTGAAATATCTTCGTAGTACGTGTTTAATTATTCTATCCATTTATCCTACCAGTGTCACGCCAGCCCCAGCAAGATTACAGTTCGAGGCAGGAACAGTCCATGAATGGGCGCCAGCTCGGGACTAAGTGCTGTGACACCGTGTCCTCACATGTTTAATTATTAACAATATCAGAAATATCAGAATCAGAATATCTTTATTGTCATTGTTGTAACAAATACAACGAAATTAGGTGCAGTTCCTGCGGTGTCGAAATATAAATAAATATAATTACAAAAGGATAGGAAAGGATAAGAAGAAATGAGGTAGAACACAAACATTCAACATAAGACCTTAATTGCACATGAACACTATTGCACAAGATGTCATCTATTGCACTGCTGCATTGGAGGTGATTAGGTGGCATTCAGTGCTCTAATAGCAACAGGGTAGAAACTGTTATTCAGTCTATTAGTCTTTGTTTTGATGCTCCTATATCTTTTGCCTGATGGCAACAGTTGGAATATGGAGTATGAGGATAGATTATTTAAATGATGTTAACGTTTTATCTATATAATGTAATAAACATATTTTGCTGCATTTCATCATAAAAATGATATCGTCATCATATGTAAATACGCGCTTTATAAAGTGGCTCATGTTGTGCAATGTTGTAACTGTATCGCGAGTTTACAGTGAGGTAATTGTACTTATAAGTACAAACAGTTCTACAAGGAGCACTTGATGGACTGATTGAGTGCGTTTAGAGTTCTTGGGATGAAACTGTTTCTGAACCACGAGGTCCGTTCAGGAAAGGCTCTGAAGAGTTTGTCGTATGAGAGAGGTTCAAATAGACTGTGTGCATGGCTGAGGCAGCGTGTGCTTGATGCTGTATCCCGATAATTCTCTTTCTGATCAGCTGTGGGATAAATACTTGAGAGTAACAACACTAAAGCAGCTATGGTATCTGGAACAGTTTGGCCATTCCTTGGACCATTATATTGTTACAGGTTAATTACAATCAGATGCCTTAAACTAATAAACAATATGCGGTTAACTTCAGTGTATTTGATAAAGCCGCGTCAGGGATGTGGATCTAAAAAAGAAAGGGAAACCACACAAGAACAAAAGCGCTGCTTTGACGCTGAGTGCCGCCAGTTTGCAGAACTTGTGTACGCCAAGGATTTAGCTGGCGTGAAAATGTGCGTGGCTTTACACCAACTTTAGGTTTTATACAGGGTACATCGCGATTTGAGCGTGGAAACGGGCTTACGCAACATTTTTATGCAAACGCACCATTTTTACATGAAGCCCCAGATGACGTCACTTCCTGTCACGGCCTTTAAAGCCACCAGTAAAATCAGTTCTATTTTGGACTTCAAGCTGAGCACAACTCACCAAAAAAATACCCATTTGTAGCCAGGGCATATTATACGGGTGGCTGACCCAAACCTTTGATGTCTCTTGGCTATCTTTGTTACAACGTGCAATCGACAATCGAATTGAATAATAGATGGCTGGTTCAAAAGATGGTCACATAGATGGATGGATGATTATTGATTATGTTCACCAACAGGAACCTGACCTGATGAAACCAAGATTGGCGTTATGTCTAGATATAAGCAGGCATCGCTCATCACCTGTGTAATACAATTCTAACGGTAGAGCAAGGTGGCAGCTTCAGGGACTGGGAGACTAGACAGGGTGTGGGGGGAAAGCAGAACAGAGCAGAGCACAGAGATACCCTTAATGAAACCCTGCTCAGAGTTCTCCAGACCTGGCCGAAGGGTCCCAAAGCAAAGACAGCATCCAAGTGGCTTTGGGACAATGTCCTTGTGTAGCCGGACTACAATTCCCAGCAGCCCCCATAGTATTTTGCCATTGGGCAGCTTCGGGTGTTGTCTCAGAAGCTGCTGGGAGAGATAAGGTATGGCGCAGACTTTAAAGGTGAACCAGAAAGAGCCGGCAGGAGCTTATTGTTCCAACTTTTGTGTTTCAAACGCTTCACTCCAATATTGGGTTACTGTTTCCTGGATTTGTGTTTGCGTCCCGTGCCTGATGTTCGTGTGGTCTCGTCTGAGTTCGTAAACGTCTTAATCGGCGTTGAGTACCCAAAACGTGCAGTTCTTCACCTACACCTCACCATGGTAGGACCAGACTTTACATTTTATACAGAAAGTTGTTCATTTGGGACTGGGACTGGACTGGTTTTGGACTTTGTATTTTCACGTTTATTATCGATCTTTTTGTATTTCGTGCTTTGTCAGGTCATGTTCTGTGTCAGTTAATTAACAATTGCTGTCAAGCTTAATGGGGTGGGATTTTGCGTGCACGTTAGTTGTTTGTTAATCGTTGTTTGCCCTCTTTTTGTTAAATATATTCTTTATCACTTACTTAATTTGAGCGACTTTATTACTAGTTTCTGTGTGTAAGTGTGTGTGTGTGTGTGAGTGTGTGTGCAGACTCAAGGCTGGGTGTATTCTTAGACTCCACGCAATAAACAAAACAAGTCAACCATTTTAGGACGCTGTGAGTCTAAAAGTGTCTTATAACTGCTACACTTGAGTGGCCCATCCAGAGCCAGGACTCGAGTCCAAGCAAACCTCTCTGGAGAGACGTGACAGTAGTTGGTCTCCATCATCCATCCTGACGGAGCTTGAGAGGACCTGCAGAGGAGGATGGCAGACAATTCCCAAATCCTGGTGGGTGAAACTTGTTACGTCAGACCAAAGAAGACTCTGGGCTGTGAATGGCTGGCAAAGGGGCTTTGACCAAGTCAAGGGTCTGTACACTCGTGTCCATGTGAGATTTCGCTTTTTGATTTTTAATAAAATGGAAAAATGTCCTGTTTGATGAGTGAGGAAAAAAATGAATTGAAATGATTTCAACACAAGGTTGCAACTGTGAAGAAAGCAAAGGCTTCTACTTTTGCTCTGGCAGTGAGGCCTCATCGTGAGATACGATTACTTTAGCTGTGGTGTGTGCAGAATTCGTGATACAAATACTTGTCTGTGGCCCCGCGGGGGTGCTGTTGCTAATAGTCAGATCCCCCCGCCTTCCCCCAACAAGCACCTGTTTCATGAGCGCGCCACAGTCCATTCTGCCAGTGGCCGCTCGGTGCTCTTCAAGGTTGGAGGGCAGGAGGTCACATCAGAAGAGCATGTGGTGCCTGGCGGATAAGCGCCTTTGCTAAATGGAGGGCTGACTTCATCCAAAGCCTCATGCAGGATGCTGGCCGATTGCTTCCCCACACGGGCCCCCTCTCAAGGTATTTACCATAAATATATAGTTGTCAGCGTGCATTGATTTAGCGTATTCCTGGCTTGCCAGCAGAAGATCCCCTAAATCCCAAGACACTTTTTATTTTCAAATGTGTTTTCCGGATGTTTGGTAAGAATTCTTTGGGAAGGGGATCCCATTCCAAGTAAGTCTCAAAAGCGAAAAGTAAACCCAGAAATATGACGGATAAGCCCAGCGTGTCTCTCAGGTTCAGCTTGTGAGTCTTGTGTTGGTAACAGTGACGTGATGTTCAAACTCAAGTGCAGCTGACAACCACAGAGTGCGCTAGAGAAACATGCGATGAAGATGGAGGGAGGGTCTAAGACTTGGCAAAATGGAAGCCAGAGCTGCATCAACGGATCACAGGAGCTTATTATATCTTAATAGATCAATCAATCTTTATTTTATATAGTGCCTTTCACAGACCATGCTATTTTAAGAGTTCACATCATGACAAAATGATGAAACATTCAACACGAGTAACAATTAAGTGATGGGGAGAGCAAGCAGGAAAAGATAAAGCATTTTAGATCCATCTGTCCATCCATCCATCCATGTCATTGCAGATTTGCGAGGACCAGACAGCATCACACCTATAGGGGGCCCCCAGTTGTAGTGTTGTACTACAACTAATAATAATATAGAAAATAATACTACTATTACTACCACTACTGTCACTACTAATAAAATATAAAATACTGCTAAAAATAATAAGATAATACTATAAAATTACTACTACAGCTACTACTAATAATAATATACTACTACTACCGCTACTAATAATAATATATAAAATAATACTACTAATAATAAGAAGACAGTATTAAATATTACTACTACAACTACTACTAATAATATATAAAATGATACTACTAATAACAATAAGATAATAATGTAAAACATCATTACTACAGCTACTATTACTAATAAGATAATAATATAAAATATTACTACTACTACTACTAATAATACTATATAAAATACTACTACTACCACTACTACTAATAATATATAAAAATAACACTGCTAATAATAAGAAGATAAAGATATTAAATATTACTACTACAACTACTACTAATAATATATAAAATACTCCAACTAATAATAAGACAATAATATAAAAATATTACTACTACTACTACAACTAATAATTATATATAAAATAATACTACTATTACTACCACTACTAATAATATATAAATACTACTAATGATAATAAGATAATACTATAAAATATTACTAGTACAGCTACTACTAATATTAATATACTACTACTACCACTACTAATAATAACATATAAAATAATTATACTAAAGAAGATAATAACATTAAATATTACTACTACAACTACTACTAATAATATATAAAATGATAGTACTACTAATAATAAGATAATATAAAATATTACTACTACAGCTACTACTACTACTACTAATATTAAATATTACTACTACAACTACTAATAATAATATATAAAATACTACTACTAATAATAGACAATCTGCGGTGGGTTGGCACCCTGCCCAGGATTGTTTCCTGCCTTGTGCCCTGTGTTGGCTGGGATTGGCTCCAGCAGACCCCCGTGACCCTGTGTTCGGATTCAGCGGGTTGGAAAATGGATGGATGGATGGATAATAGACAATAATATAAAATATTACTACTGGTAGTACTACTACTATTAATCTATAATAATAAAAGGCAAAGCCCTCACTGACTGACTCACTCACTGACTGACTGACTCACTCATCACTAATTGTCCAACTTCCTGTGTAGATGGAAGGCTGAAATTTGGCAGGCTCATTCCTTACAGCTTACTTACAAAAGTTAGGCAGGTTTCATTTCGAAATTCAAAGTGTAACGGTCATAACTGGAACCTCTTTTTTGGCCATATACAGTAATGGACTGCAACTCACTGGCCGTGGGAGGTGGGGTTGCGTATCGCGTCATCACGCCTCCCACGTAATCACGTGAACTGACTGTGAAGGAGAAAGGACGGCCTTATATGGCGTTCATTTATAAAACAGCGGACAGGCGACGTCAGCGCAAGAGGCGAAGCCACAGTTTAAAAAGGTTTACTTTTCTTCTTAATAAAAATTTTAAAGCAGTACTTCGCCACTGCGAAGCGCGGGTATTTTGATATATATCAAAATATATCGCGTCATCACGCCTCCCACGTAAGCACGTGAACTGACCCACTGCCGTTTGCAATGCCATATTTGCGAGATACAAGTTTAATGAGAAGACACGAGGTATAAACGACAGTTTGGATCACATTGTAACAGAGTTAATATTGCTGTAGCGAGAAACTTTTAACTACCGGGTCTTAGCTAACATTAAATAAACCCATGGACATCGCAACATCACACAAGAGACCGGCTCACGTGAAGTGACTGAACGCAGCAGGAGTGATCACTTCGATGAATCAAACCTGTTCAAAAAACACATTACACAATTGATAAGATACGAAAACATAATGAAAAAAAGCACGGTATAAACCGTAACTTTAAATTAAGTTTATAGAAACGCTCCCCCTACCGTTTGCAATACCATATTAACCCCTGCGAAGCGGGGGAGATTATGCTATATATATTAAACTATTTCAACCATTCTATGATCTGCTTCTCACAACTGAAAGAGGGCACCGTGGCAGAAGTTAGCCGGCTTGCTGACCAACCACAAGCGTTACCTGGTAGGTAACCACCCATACAATCAGATTGTGAATCAGACTACGAATGCCTGCAATGTAATTACCCCGATCTACATGCTGTCAAATGAACGAACCACATGCCGTGGCACAACGTTAGGGGCTTCGCCTCTACGTCCGAGGTTCAATTCCCATAAGAAGTGCAGTGAGTGTGTACGCCTGATGAGCCTACAATTACGGCGAAACACGTGTCGCGTACTATGCATCTTCAAAGCACGGTGTAAACCGTAAGTTTAAATTGAGTTTATAGAAACGTTCCAGCTGCCGTTTGCAATACCATATTCGCGAGATACAAGTTTAATGAGAAGACACGAGGTATAAACGAGACTTTGTAACAGAGTTCAAATTGCTGGAGCGAGAAACTTTTAACTGCCGGGTCATGTCGCGTGTTCTCGGGTAGGTACACCAAAAAATGTATACATTTATGCATGTAATGGGTAAACAAAAAATATACTATACCCGAAAGCACTGCAGTAGTACTCAATGTATCTTTACTTCTTAAATGTTAATGTTTTACTGTTTAATAATTTACACCCTTCTTATATGTTGTTCAAATTCTTTTATCAAAGTACCAGTAACAGCGCACTGCATGATAACGTGGAGTGAATACACTTCACATGACCATTCATGTTATTTATCCTCTTTCTCTGTACGTTTACCATTCGTTTGCTCAGAGGTTGATGCGCTTGCTGCTTAATGAGCAGCTCTTCACCCTAGCGTCCCGTTGCTTCTCTTCTTTCATCGGCATCTTTTCCTGTTAAAACTGATTAAGTTAGTTTTTGTGTTGCGATAACTTAGTATGGTGCGCACAGCTGTGAGTTGATTCTACAATAAAATAAAATAAAGATAAAAAGAGTAATAAAATCATCACCCTGAAAGCGAATAGTACACGTGACGTAGTATATGTGTACCAAATTTCAAGTCAATAGATGAAACGGTTTGTGAGCTACAGGTGATTTAAAATCCTGGACAGACAAACGAATAGCCACGGTAGCGTATTATAGAAGAACATTTTACTGTTTAATTTATATTTATATGCAATGTGCTTCTTATATATTACTTCATATTCTCATATGATAATGATGTTAATGTTGTTTATATTGATTTCTATGTTATTGTAAGTGCTCTTTATCTGTGTAAAAATAAATTTGGCAATTAACAAACTTATTTTATATAAACATTTTATTTGTTTCTCTTGCACTCAGTGAGCGAAGCCACTGGGTAATCAGCTATATGTGTATATATATATATGTAGATAGATAGATAGATAGATAGATAGATAGATAGATAGATAGATAGATAGATAGATAGATAGATAGATAGATAGATAGATAGATAGGTAGATACTTTATTAATCCCAATGGGAAATTCACAAAGGCGAGTCTTGGCGTGTAAAACTCCATGCCCACGTTGTAAAAGTAAGTGTGTCCAGGGAACGAATCCACATAAAATAATACGGTAAAGTAATAAAGTAATAGGAGTGGTCAATAAATAAAAATAGAAATAGAAAAATAAAAGTAAAAAATAAAAGTAGAAAAGTACACATACAGTCATACACGGAGCTGCTGAAAAGGCTGCCACTCTCGGCGCCAGATGTTAATTATGTAGATATGTGTATATATATATATATATATATATATATATATAATATGTGTGTGTATATATATATATATATATATATATATATAATATATATATATATATATATATATATATATATATATATATATATGTATATGTGTATATATATATATATATATATATATATATATGTATATGTGTATATATATATATATATATATATATGTGTGTATATACATGTACATATGTAGATATATATGTAGATATGTGTCTGTGTATATATATGTTTATGTGTATATATATATTTATATATACGTGGATGTCTATATATATATATATATATATATATATATATATATATATATATATATGTAGATATGTATATATATGTTTATATGTATATGTATATATATATGTTTGTGTGTGTGTGTATATTATATATATATATATATATATATATATATATATATATATATATATATATATATATATATATATATATATATATATATATATATGACAGCAACACTCATAACAATGACAACACAATTACATTGACAATCATGTTACGTTATTTTTAAAATGTTTCCTTTACTTTTTCATAACCTCTTCAACACACTACTTCTCCGCTGCGAAGTGCAGGTATTTTGATAGTAATAATATATAAACTACTACTACTAGTACTACCACTACTACTAATAATATATAAAATAATACTTCTAATAATAATATAAAATATTACTACTACTACTACTAATAATAATAATAATAATATATAAAATACTACTACTATCACTACTACTAATAATATATAAAATTATACTTATACTAATAATAAGATAATAATATAAAATATTACTACTACAGCTACTACTACTAATAAGATAATATAAAATAGTACTACTACTACTAATAATAATAATGATATATACAATACTACTACTACCACTACTACGAATAATATATAAATTTATACTACTACTAATAATAAGATAATAATATAAAATATTACTGCTACTACTACTAATAATAATATATAACATATTCCTACTAATAATAATAATATGATAATATAAAATATTACTAATACTACTACTAATAATGATATATAAAATACTCTTACTAGTAATAATAAGATAATATAAAATATTACTGCTACTACTACTACTACTAATAATAATAATAATAAATTGATAATTACGAGTACTTCTACTGAACATGCTTAATAAATATACCTGATGCAGTAAATCTCGGGTCACAATGACGCTGAATATTTCGATAATGGACATGTAAATGTATAATCCAAACTTCTGAATTTATCTAAACTTCATTTGTCTTTCCAATGCCGGCAGATCTCAAGGCGGCATTCACTAAATCAGTGATGTCAACTGTCAATAAGAGTTGAAGTTCATGTGAGCTGATTGCTCTTTTTTGGATGTCCAAGTTGCCTGCCTGCTGCTTTTCCACAATTCTGCTAATCACGACCTGGTAAGCCGGAAAGCCTGAGAGTGCTGGTGACATTTACAAACGTGTCCTCAGTCCATCAGCACTCAGAGTACTTCATATGTCGACTAACGTTAGCAGTCTGTGTAGCAGTCCCAAGGTTTATATGGCGGTAATAAATATTCCAGAACCATGTGTCAGATGGGTACTGTAACATCAGATAAAGTCTGTTAAACATTCGTTATCAGAACTATGCCGCATAGTGCTACTCCATTAAACCACTAGTGTAGTGGAAGTTGAAATCTTAGTGGGCTTACTGGAAGTTGGACAGATTTAGATTTCTAAACAGACCTGCAAGTGCAGAATGGGTGGCTTCTTCATGCTTTCATTTTTTTTCTTTCCTGTGCACCTCACTGGTGTCGACTTGAAGCCATATTTCTCTGCTCATTAATGAAAATTAACAACAGGTAACTATCAACAACATTATGATGATTCATGAATCTGCAATAACCCCAGTAGAGTCAAGTTGTGGTCCTTCAGAGCTCCACTCCAGTGAGGAGACTGTTGCTTTGCATTATACATCAGTGAAGTTACGCGTTACCCCCGGTTACGCTGTGTTTAAGATTAGGGTGGTGGGAGGAGCTATCTGACTCGAGTCAAGTGAGAAAAATGGGCAATCCTATTGGCTGTCCAGCGGAGCTCCTGAATTGTGGAGGTCTGCGAGCTCCCATTAGGCCTCACACATCATCTCTCCAATCACGGTCCCCACACAAAGTGCGTGATCTGCATATAGGAAGGGGTGGCTAAGCCTGTAGCGCCTAAGACACCTTGTCGCATGTTGCTTTGGGGCTTTAAAGCCAGCTAACTCAGCTGCTCTTCTGTTCTCTCCACCCCTGCCTCCGTGCCTATCTCTCCACAAATGAGTCCCAGCAAGGAAGACACCATTGGGTTCTTTTAATCTCAAGAATAAGAGCCTATTAACTCTTAAGCACTGTACATTTCCAGGGTTTGTTTGGTGTTCTTCAAGCTTTTTAATGTCGTTTTGTAAACATTTTTCAAGTGTTTTTAGGGGTTTTTCCATGCAATTGTCCAGCATTTTAAAAAAAGTGTTTTCCAAGGAAAATCTGATTGTCATCATTTTCATTTCATACATTGCAGGGTGTTTTCTGGGATTATTGTACTGAGCAGAATAACTTTGATTGTGCAATTATACAACAATATTAAAAATTAAAAGTAATTAAGAATTAAAAATTGTTTTAAAAAGAAGTAAAGTGTTCGCGGAAGAGATTTTAGAAAACATTTGGACTTTTACAGTTATTTGCGGCTTGATTCAAAGGTAAAATATATGATGGGTCTCAAAAGACCCACGGTATGTAATAGTGTTTGCTGAAAGTCCCAGATATTCAAGGGTTAATGTCATTTTTCAAATATTTTTCAGGCTTTTTTAGGTGTTTTTCAGATGTTATTCAAACATTTTCCAGCACTTTCAAAGAAGTGTTTTGCAGTGAAAATAGAATTGCTGTCATTTCCATTTTTGTAGATGGTGAGATGTTGTCTTGTTGTTTGGTGATTGTTGTGTCTTCAGAAGAGCAGGTACTGTCAGCATTGTGACCACACATACCTGGTGCACCCCCTTCTGTCACAAAGGGAGTTGAGAGGACAATTCTGAACTCTTGGCCAGCATCCTGAAAAATACCAGGATTACACACAGGGGTTGATAAGCACATCAACATGTACAGTGCATCCGGAAAGTATTTCCAGCGCTTCACTTTTTCACATTTTGTTATGTTACAGCCTTATTCCAAAATGGATTCAATTCATTTTTTTCCTCAGAATTCCACACACAACACCCCATAATGACAACGTGAAAAAAGTTTACTTGAGGTTTTTGCAAATTTATTAAAAATAACAAAACTGAGAAATCCCATGTCCATAAATATTCACAGCCTTTGCTCAATACTTTGTCGATGCCCCTTTGACAGCAATTCCAGCGTCAAGTCTTGTTGAATATGATGCCACAAGCTTGGCACACCTATCCTTGGCCAGTTTCGCCCATTCCTCTTTGCAGCACCTCTCAAGCTCCATCAGGTTGGATGGGAAGCGTCGGTGCACAGCCATTTTAAGATCTCTCCAGAGATGTTCAATCGGATTCAAGTCTGGGCTCTGGCTGGGCCACTCAAGGACATTCACAGAGTTGTCCTGAAGCCACTCCTTTGATATCTTGGCTGTGTGCTTAGGGTCGTTGTCCTGCTGAAAGATGAACCGTCGCCCCAGTCTGAGGTCAAGAGCGCTCTGGAGCAGGTTTTCATCCAGGATGTCTCTGTACATTGCTGCAGTCATCTTTCCCTTTATCCTGACTAGTCTCAAAGTCCCTGCCGCTGAAAAACATCCCCACAGCATGATGCTGCCACCACCATGCTTCACTGTAGGGATTGTATTGACCTGGTGGTGAGCGGTGACATGACGCCTGGCATTCACACCAAAGAGTTCAATCTTTGTCTCATCAGACCAGAGAATTTTCTGAGAGTCCTTCAGGTGCCTTTTGTCAAACTCCAGGCGGGCTGCCATGTGCCTTTTACTAAGGAGTGGCTTCCGTCTGGCCACTCTACCATACAGACCTGAGTGGTGGATTGCTGCAGAGATGGTTGTCCTTCTGGAAGGTTCTCCTCTCTCCACAGAGGACCTCTGGAGCTCTGACAGATTGACCATTGGGTTCTTGGTCACCTCCCTGACTAAGACCCTTCTCCCCCGATCGCTCAGTTTAGATGGCCGGCCATCTCTACGAAGAGTCCTGGTGGTTTTGAACTTCTTCCACTTACGGATGATGGAGGCCACTGTGCTCATTGGGACCTTCAAAGCAGCAGAAATGTTTCTGTAACCTTCCCCAGATTTGTGCCTCGAGACAATCCTATCTCGGAGGTCTACAGACAATTCCTTTGACTTCATGCTTGTTTTGTGCTCTGACATGAACTGTCAACTGTGGGACCTTCTATAGACAGGTGTGTGCCTTTCCAAATCATGTCCAGTCAACTGAATTTACCACAGGTGGACTCCAATGAAGCTGCAGAAACATCTCAAGGATGATCAGGGGAAACAGGATGCATCTGAGCTCAATTTTGAGCTTCATGGCAAAGGCTGTGAATACTTATGTACATGTGCTTTCTCAGTTTTTTTATTTTTAATAAATTTGCAAAAATCTCAAGTAAACTTTTTTCACGTTGTCATTATGGGGTGTTGTGTGTAGAATTCAGAGGAAAAAAATGAATTTAATCCATTTTGGAATAAGGCTGTAACATAACAAAATGTGGATAAAGTGACGTGCTGTGAATACTTTCCGGATGCACTGTAAATATTGATATGAGGGAAAAAAAATCAATGCATTACATCGCAAAACAAAATGGCCTGCTGCTGTCAGTGCAACATCAGGCAAGCATGCAAACTGGTTGTCTACTCACAGCTAGTGAGGAAGGGGTTACTGTCACAGTGGTAATCAAATAAAAAGAACTGAACAGATGTTGTATTCATAAACATTTAATCCTGCATGTGCTGAGGGGAACATTTAATTTATCTCTCTCTGTTTTTGACTATTTTATATAAGGAAAGCCAAAGCTCTTAAGTCTTTACCTTGTTAATCACATATCACAATTAATGTTGTGGCCTGTAGGGGACACCACTGAGCCTGAAGCCCTCGACACAACTACACACAAGCGTAAATGTTTTTATTAGCCCAATTCCTATCGAAAGGTTTCTTTTCACACCACACAGCACAATTCCATTCTTCCAGTTTTGCTTCCTTCCTTCATTATCTCTTCCATTCTTCACACAGGCAAGCCTTGTCCTTCTCCTGTCCCAAATCAGACTCCCCAGGAAAAGTTCAGGACTCACTTTTAAACCCAATCCGGGAGTACTTCTGTTGCACAACCCATTCTCACCAGACATCACTTTCAGGTCAGGCTGAATCACTTTGAAACGGCGGGCATTCAGCTCCAACTAGCTCAAATGGTGCCCCCCTCACGTAGATGTAATAAAAAAATCCTGGGACAAGACTTTTTAGCCTGGGACAAAACAAGACTTTTTCAGAGAGATCCCATGGGATGAGACTTTGTGGCAAGAGATTTAACCACGCCAGGGGCTGGAAATAAAAGACAAAGAGTAGATGACAAAGCAGAACGTCGAAAAGAATTCAAAAACGTTGGCGCGATACACACGCAGAACAGGTTAGAACAGCGGTTCTCAAACTTCTTTAGAATTCCTTACGTGGCGGTCCCTTTAAAAATTGTTCAATGGCTCATGGACCCTTTTATTAAAAATTAAAAAATCAATATTATTTCAAGAAAATTGGGTGCACCAAATACTTTGCACAAGGGTGGCACATACCCACTGCGTGGCACTGCATAGGTACAGGCTGCTGTGAATAAAACATTTTTTGAGAAACAATTATTTATTCAGAAAATATTACATACATCTTAGTTATTAAATTTAAGTTAAAATTTTAATGGGATGGATGCATTTGCTTTGCCTTAACCATTTGCGTTGAGCGGGCAATTTCACCACTTAACACAAAAAATGTAAAATATGTTGTTTGTTGATTATCTCTATCCACCTTTAGCGCTCTTATTTGCTTCAAAAATATACGAAAACTGTTCGCGAGTGTTTTGATTCTACAAAAGAATTGATCATTTTGATTATGATAAAAATAATAAGGGCTGGTTTGTGCCAAGCGATAACAGTGGGAAAACAATGCAGTGGCAGCGAATAACGGGAACAGTGGATTAGTGGTCGGGTCTAGGTGGTGGGGGTAACGACGGAGCTCAGTCACTTACTTCCCCTCAGATGGTAAAGGTTAATAATTATAAAAATGTAAATAGTATAAATATGCAATCATTTCTCACGGTCACACCGAAGGGGACCACGGACCCCAGTTTGAAAACCACTGATTTAGAGATAATGGAAGTATGAAAATTCGAAAGTCTCAAAAAATTGATAATAAAGATTGCATTAGTGCAAACAAATGGAAATAATTACTTGCTGAAATAACAGAAAAGCGAAAAGAGATTGAATATATTGTTCGGCTTTAAACTTTAAGTTGGAGACTTGTAGATCGTCCAATTTGTGTTGCCATCAGGGAAAAGAAGTGTTTCTTACCAATGAAGAGGCGTATCCATGAGAATTAAAAGAGTTGTTGTTTGGTGAAAGTGAAATCGACATACGTGAGCGGAAGAGACACAAAGTGGCAGCCGTGTAGCGCAGGATAGGGGATTGGCGAGTGAAGCGAGTAGGGGGCAAAGACCCCTAGTGTATACATACAGTGCATCCAGAAATTATTCACAGCGCATCACTTTTTGCACATTTTGTTATGTTACAGCCTTATTCCAAAATGGATTAAATTCATTTTTTTCCTCAGAATTCTACACACAACACCCCATAATAACAACGTAAACAAAGTTTACTTGAGGTTTTTGCAAACCTTCTTCTAAGGAAGTATAACCGGCTCTGTCATTTCTTGCACAGAGCATCAGTATTGGCAGTTCAGTCTAATTTATCATTCAGCTGCACTCCCAGGTATTTATAGGTCTGCACCATCTGCACACGGTCACCTCTGATGATCACGGGGTCCATGAGGGTCACATCCGGTCCCAAAGACCTCACTTCCGGTTCTGTCCCAGATGACCTCACTTCCTCTGCCCAACTTTAAAACTGCCATTTTGTTTCATGTAAGTCAGTTCCGTCTTGAACTCCGTATTGAAAACTGCGATTTCACTGCTCTTGCTGACCAAACTTTCATTATAAAGGGTGGCTACCCTAAACCTTTCTTCTGACAATACATACTGTATATATAGTCATCGACTGTGACAAATGCAAGAATCCACAGGAAATGCTGAGGTGTCAGCTGTGCCTCCCAATTTACTTGAAATAATAAGGTGAGACAAAACAACAGGCCCACAATGGCCTTTGCTCAGCCTTTGGCTGCAGTTGATAAACTCTAAAGAGTGCTCAGGCTTCAGGGTTAGAAAATGTGACATATTGCCCAGCCCCAGGTGTACCACTTAATAAACTGGCTGCCCAGTGTGTGTCTCCCACCTCCATGATCTCCAGACCTCACATAGATAACGGTGGTTGCTGCCTTACAGACTGGACAGGAAACTTAAGCAGACAGAGGCGGCTGTGATATTTATAACAACGCGGCTCATGAAGGTTAGGGTTAGGGTTGGGCGGTGGGCATTAACCTTCATCTTCCTATTCTATGTCTTAGCAACCAGGGGGCAACTCTGTGGATTTTTTATTTCCATTCAGATTGACTCTTCAGCTCCCACCATGCATGGAGAGAATTTGTCAGCTACAGCGTTTGACACGGCTGCAATTGCAATGGGAGCCAGTAGGGGGCTCTCTGTGTCTGGTGCTGATGACTGGGCTCTCAGGGGGTCTAACTGCCAGAATACTCAGCAGGAGGGCAGCGTTGTCAATAAAGCACAGCTCCATCCATCGGCCTGCCTGCCAGGGCGTTCTCGGAGTGAGCTTTCCCAGAAGGACTCAGCAATCGGCACATTTCTCCAGACTGACCAGCACATCCAAGCAGTCAACATCTTGTATCCAGATTTGATTTTTTCTCCCACTGCGACTGTCCTAAATATGAATGGCATGAGTTGAGTCATCATCTTTGGATGTGATCCTCAGCCAGCCAGTGTTGCAGAATCAACTGCCATCCTCCCGTAGGAATGCAACTGCGTCTCTGTTCTCACCATTAGCGCGCAACAAGGCTTGGACATGAACATCTGGCACATGTGTGCGCACACGGAGCAGAGCAGCTTTGCTTTTACACCACCTCAAGTTTTGCAGTACGTCTGTTTAACTTCAGCTTTCAGCTCTCAACGCCACAGCTAACATCAATGAATATACGGCAATGGCGGCCTGCACGGCCGTACAAGAGCTCTGCTCGTCCTGGAAGGCCCTCCGTTACCCGTCCGCCATTGCCCCTCACTCTGAACAGGAGCCATAAAAGTACAAGGCAACGACTCCATGTAAAGCGTGCTTTGTGCCAGAAAACAATTAACAATGTTAAATGAATCCATTGTGGACGGGCTACAGCCAGACAATGACTCAGTCACCTACGTCTCAGACAGACATGCAAAGCTTAGCCAATCTTTCCTTTTTTCTTTTTGAGCAAAACCGAACCCCTGCTGGAATTTTTTGAGTCAGCAAATCCCCACGGAAAATCTTTCTCTTCCTTGTAATTTTCCTAATACTACTTGGAAATTGCTACCTCATCGCTTCTTAAAATGTACTATTAAGCCGACATTTTGTAGGCCATTACAGATTAACACAGTAGTCTGTAGGAGGGGAAAGAATGAGGAACAAAGATGAATAGATGGATAAATGGGAAAGGCGCTATATAATAGCTATCCAGAATGATAAATAAATATATAAAGGAGCATAAAAAACTGACAGAGAGATATGGAAAGCACTATATGATAGGTAGATAAAAAAGGCACTATATAAATGATAGATAGATAGATAGATAGATAGATAGATAGATAGATAGATAGATAGATAGATAGATAGATAGATAGATAGATAGATAGATAGATAGATATGAAAGGCACTATAAAATAGATAGATAGATAGATAGATAGATAGATAGATAGATAGATAGATAGATAGATAGATAGATAGATAGATAGATGTGAAAGTCACTATAAAATAGATAGATAGATAGATAGATGTGAAAGGCACTATATAAAAGATGGATAGATAGATAGATAAAAAGGCACTATGTAAATGATAGATAGATAGATAGATAGATAGATAGATAGATAGATAGATAGATAGATAGATAGATAGATAGATAGATGTGAAAGTCACTATAAAATGATAGATAGATAGATAGATAGATAGATAGATAGATAGATAGATAGATAGATAGATAGATAGATAGATAGATATGAAAGGCACTACAAAATAGATAGATAGATAGATAGATAGATAGATAGATAGATAGATAGATAGATAGATAGATAGATAGATAGATAGATAGATAGATAGATAGATAGATGTGAAAGTCACTATAAAATAGATAGATAGATAGATGTGAAAGGCACTATATAAAAGATGGATAGATAGATAGATAAAAAGGCACTATGTAAATGATAGATAGATAGATAGATAGATAGATAGATAGATAGATAGATAGATAGATAGATAGATAGATAGATAGATAGATAGATAGATAGATAGATAGATAGATGTGAAAGTCACTATAAAATGATAGATAGATAGATAGATAGATAGATAGATAGATAGATAGATAGATAGATAGATAGATAGATAGATAGATAGATAGATATGAAAGGCACTATAAAATAGATAGATAGATAGATAGATAGATAGATAGATAGATAGATAGATAGATAGATAGATAGATAGATAGATAGATAGATATGAAAGGAACTATATAAAAGATGGATAGATAGATAAAAAGGCACTATGTAAATGATAGATAGATAGATAGATGTGAAAGGCACTGTAAAATAGATAGATAGATAGATAGATAGATAGATAGATAGATAGATGTGAAAGGCACTATAAAATAGATAGATAGATAGATAGATAGATAGATAGATAGATAGATAGATAGATAGATAGATAGATAGATGTGAAAGGCACTTTAAAATAGATAGATAGATAGATAGATAGATAGATAGATAGATAGATAGATAGATAGATAGATAGATAGATAGATAGATAGATACGAAAGGCACTATAAAATAGATAGATAGATAGATGTGAAAGGCACTATATAAAAGATGGATAGATAGATAGATAAAAAGGCACTATGTAAATGATAGATAGATAGATAGATAGATAGATAGATAGATAGATAGATAGATAGATAGATAGATAGATAGATAGATGTGAAAGTCACTATAAAATGATAGATAGATAGATAGATAGATAGATAGATAGATAGATAGATAGATAGATAGATAGATAGATAGATAGATATGAAAGGCACTATAAAATAGATAGATAGATAGATAGATAGATAGATAGATAGATAGATAGATAGATAGATAGATAGATAGATAGATAGATATGAAAGGAACTATATAAAAGATGGATAGATAGATAAAAAGGCACTATGTAAATGATAGATAGATAGATAGATAGATGTGAAAGGCACTATAAAATAGATAGATAGATAGATAGATGTGAAAGGCACTATAAAATAGATAGATAGATAGATAAATAGATAGATAGATAGATATGAAAGGCACTATAAAATAGATAGATAGATAGATAGATAGATAGATAGATAGATAGATAGATAGATAGATAGATAGATAGATAGATAGATAGATAGATAGATAGATAGATGTGAAAGGCACTATAAAATAGATAGATAGATAGATATGAAAGGCACTATAAAATAGATAGATAGATAGATAGATAGATAGATAGATAGATAGATAGATAGATAGATAGATAGATAGATAGATGTAAAAGTCACTATAAAATAGATAGATAGATGTGAAAGGCACAATAAAATAGATAGATAGATAGATGTGAAAGGCACTATAAAATAGATAGATAGATAGATAGATAGATAGATAGATAGATAGATAGATAGATAGATAGATAGATAGATAGATAGATAGATAGATAGATAGATAGATATGAAAGGCACTATAAAATAGATAGATAGATAGATAGATAGATAGATAGATAGATAGATAGATAGATAGATAGATAGATAGATAGATAGATAGATAGATATGAAAGGCACTATATTAGATAGATAGATAGATAGATAGATAGATAGATAGATAGATAGATAGATAGATAGATAGATAGATAGATAGATAGATAGATAGATTTGAAAGGCACTATAAAATAGAAAGATAGATGTGAAAGGCACTCTATGATACAGTAGATTGAAACAAAATGTCTCAAGTCATTGTATGTCTCCTTACTTATTTGTTCTTCTTTATATATACAGTAACTCACATATTTGAAGTCTCTTTTACTAAAAATGTTTTGTTCCTGAGTTGCTCAGATCGCATGCATGTTCTCCCTTTCTTTTCATATCAGTTAATGCAATCCAGATGTTCAATTACAAAGAAAGATTAAAGCCTTGTTATAAGATGAATTTATTTGCATACATTACAACTCCCTGTATGCAGGCTTGCGTGCGAAATTAAAGATGTATTAACTACTTTGTGTTGACAATACTTTCCTTGTTTATACATTTATGTAGTCACACGAGCACAAATGGAAGATGGTTTCAGAGTTTATGAGCTCGTAATTCCACCCCAAGTCAAGGGCTGGCGCTGCCACCTTGTGCCTCCCCTTCCCTTAAGCCCTCAGACCAGCAGATCCACAACATGACATCACTTCCGCTTGCACCTTTTTGGACCCGCCCCTTTTTCGCTGGGGCCAACTCAAACATGGCATCACCACCATAAAATCTTAATTGAAATATCAGAAGATGTTACCTCTCTGCCTTGGCTGTTATTCTTGTATTTTTTTTGGTTCTTGCCATCTTCATTAATTGTGCAGGGTTTCACTATCTGATGTCCCAACTGTTTCTTGTTTTTGCCTTTTGTCTTGCTATATATATTTTTTTATTCCACAGAGACATGTTCCCCAATGAACCACCCAGGTAAAAAAAACCCAGGAAATTAGGTAATATGAAATAGGAAATAAGGTAATCACTAAGTAGAAAATAAGGACATTAAGTTTAGATTGAATTTCAAAAGTTTTAAAACTTCAGGATAAATAAGATTCTTAGTAAAAACTTTGCAGCTCCTTGATATCTGTTTCCCTTGATTCACAGTTTTGTCGCTCTTAACTTTGACATTTTCACGTGACGCTGGTCTTGTGAAAGCGACATACAGTTCGTTGCCAGTGTGAGAAGACAGGATTAGGTAAGTAAATTCCAACTCTTTTGGAGAGTTTGTCCTTGTGATTTGTGAATTGTCATAGCAAATGTGATTCTTATAGAGATGAAAAGGAATATTTGGACTTTGATCATCCACTTTTTGTATCTGCAGATCTACTTGAAAGATTCCCTCGATTTTTGTTTTCAATTTTTTTTTTTATAGCATGTAACTAAATGAAAAAACTTCAAGTTTTTTCATTTATCTTTTTGCCTAAATTTTTGTGTATGTATATTAAGAAAGATATTGGCAAATACAGGTGGAAAAACAAGGAAAAATCAAGTAAAATCACGTGTTTTGTTGGAAAAAAATGTACTATAGAGAATATATATGGATAGTACCCATTTATGGTTCTGACCATAAAAAAAATCATATATCTGACCCTATAAAGGTTAGGGACTTGGGGCCAGCGTTGCCACCCTAACTTTCAGCAAAAACTTAGATCATTTAACCAAAAAAACAAAGAAAAACAGACACATTAAATAAGGGAAAAATATAAAATGTCTAACAAAATACAATAGCAGTACACCTCTGCCACATATGCTGCCATATTATAATCGAATAACGCAGCAAAAATCAGTAACACCTTAGAATGCTTATCAACTGATCTCCACTACGACGAACTGCAATAAAATGGCGTCTGAGTGACACTACGTGGTAACGCAGGCATCGATAGGATGTGACAAGTCACGCAAGACATGCTAATGGTTTACACTAATGGTACTGCTATGTATATTCTGTAGATGCCACAGGGGCTGGACGGGCATCCCGGCCAGATAAGGCAGCAGACCTGGAAGGAAGGACCGGAAAGGGTGGACGGCCTGCCTGTTAAAAAGAGAAGATGTGGATGGGAGGTTTTTTATTCCCCCTATACGCTAGATGGCAGCAACCCCAAAATATGGGGCCGGGCTATGTAGTCACTGCTGGGGTCACTGGGTGCCACAAGAGGGTGCTGTAGGGAGACAAGCATCCCTATTATGGACTTCAGTGCGACCCGGAGGTGCTTCCATTGGGCAATCGCCCTGGCATCGGAAGTACTCCCGGGTCTGTAATAAAATGGATCACACTCCCTTATTCAGGCGAGTCGGAGCTGGGAGGTAGAGAGGCAACACTTGACTGGAGGAGGGCAGTGTGGTGGTGAGAGAATTATTGGGAGGTGAAGGAAATCTTGCGGGTTGTGCTTTGTGATACCACAATGAAAATATTAGAAGGGAATTTAATTAATAAACAACATTTACGTGAGCCCGGGACTGTGATTCTGTGATCGTGTCCGGGTTTGGAGTTGCTGACACCCCAGGGGGTCCATCACAATACTTATATACAATTTATGTGCGACATAAGTGTTGAACATGATGGCGAAACAGGTTGAGACATTCCTGTAAATCATCTTGCACATAACAAGTAGGTTTTGTGAATAATTTGTTTCCGCCATTCAAACGTTAACATCATTTTGACATGCCCTGTATAATCTAGTGATGCGCAGAGCCGATCGTTTTTTTCGTTAACATGTACGAAACCATCAACACAAGAAATTGTGTTACAAAGGAAATTTTAGTTTAGAAATCGTGTTCAAAGAATTGCTGACTGGGACGAAATAAAAAACGAGATTCTGGAGTTAAAAACATGGAAACATGGAGAGGACCAGAAAAACATAGCAGTGGCTTACCCTGCTTGGGGACCACCATTAATCGAATGGGTAGGCGTCTGGCTGTGTGCCCCGGTGACTTCATTGACTAATCTTTTGCATGACTTCACATATAAACACCATTTTAATTCACCAACTAACTTCCGAGACAAAAACATACAAGTCTGTCGACTCTGTTGTAGAACTAGAGGACTATCCGGTAGAGTTTCTTCACACTCTTAATCCTCCGGACAGGCCTCCGCATACTCTACCTTTGAAGGTCGGGGCACTGAAACTTTCAACCACCAAAACTTTGTAACGGCGCCAGGCTTCAGATCCCATCTGTGCACAAGAACCTCATTGAGGCCACGGTCCTCACTGGCACCGGCTCCGGGGAGACCCTCTCAGACCCTCTGACCTCCCATTCCAATTGAAACGCCTCCAATTTCCAGTAAGGGTCTGCTTTGCTATGACAATATATAAGTGACAGGGCCAGACTCTAAGAAAGGTCGCCATTGACTTGACACAAGATGGCTTCTTCTCTCATGGCCGACTGTACGTTGCATGCTCAAGACTGAGCTCAGCAGACAGCCTGGTCATTGGGCAGAACTGCCAACGTCGTTTACAAAGAGAGCCTTACATCCTAAAAATGTGCATTTCTCATACACGACATTCACAATCATAAATGAAACTCTTTACAATCATCAATCAAATTCACTCTCAATACTAAAATAGGGCGGCACGGTGGCACAGTGGTAACACTGCTGCCTTGCAGTTGGGATATCTGGGGACCTGGGTTCGCTTCCCGGGTCCTCCCTGCGTGGAGTTTGCATGTTCTCCCCGTGTCTGCGTGGTTTTCCTCCCACAGTCCAAAGACATGCAGGTTAGGTGGATTGGCAATTCTAAATTGGCCCTAGTGTGTGTGTGTGTGTGTGTGTGTCCTGCGGTGGGTTGGCACCCTGCCCGGGATTGGTTCCTGCCTTGTGCCCTGTGTTGGCTGGGATTGACCCCCGTGACCCTGTGTTTGGATTCAGCGGGTTGAAACATGGATGGATGGATGGATACTAAAATAAGCTTACGACAATTACGTTGACAATCATCCATCCATCATCCAACCCGCTATATCTTAACACAGTGTCACGGTGGTCTGCTGGTGCCAATTTACGTTATTTTTAAAATGGTTCCTTTTCTTTTTCATAACTTCTTTAACACGTTACTTCTCCGCTGCGAAGAGCCGGTATTTTGCTAGTATTTTATAAATCTACTTTCCTTTCTACTCACATGCACAGTGGACACAGATTTAGCACAGGAGCTCATCATTCAGAACTGCTAGGGAAGCATCCATCCATTTTCCAACCCGCTGAATCCGAACACAGGGTCATGGGGGTTCGCTGGAGCCAATCCCAGCCAACACAGGGCACAAGGCAGGAACCAATCCCGGGCAGGGTGCCAACCCACCGCAGGACACACACAAACACACACTAGGGCCAATTTAGAATCGCCAATCCACCTAACCTGCATGTCTTTGGACTGTGGGAGGAAACCGGAGTGCCCGGAGGAAACCCACGCAGACACAGGGAGAACATGCAAACTCCACGCAGGGAGGACCCGGGAAGCAAACCCAGGCCCCCAGGTCTCCCAACTGCGAGACAGCAGCGCTACCCACTGCGCCACCGTGCTGCCCTAGGCAAGCATTAGAAGACAATAAAGGGTCAACTGTGAAAATGGGCCTTGTACTATCTCTGTGTGACAGAGTCAGCATGACATTGGATCGTGTTTTCCTTGTTTGGAATGGCATTATTCACCTAAGTGGGGGCCGTCACATGAAGAAAGAGTATAAAGCCTTGGAACATTGCCCGGCACACCTTTGAAGCCGACGGACGGATGGGAGATAACGTCATCCGATTCTGAAAATACTTCCAACGCAGCGACTCTACACATCGGGGCCCCATTCCCAAACTAGGTTCTTGTCATGGCTTCCTTCGTCTGTTACAGTATGCTGCGTAAACCGTCATTAAAGAAAGCTAAGTTATTTCTCCTATGTGATTTCTTACCACCATATCACTAAGGGAGGGGTATCGCCATTTTTATATTATATCTATGCTAGACAAAGAGCCCGTTTTGACAACGTAAGATGAAACGGGCACGAGTTTGTGTCAGCAGTGTATGAAGAACAAATGATAAGTAACGAAGAAGTTGTTTTGTAATGATTGTAGTCCGCTTTACTCATTACTGTACGGGCTTGTACTGTTAGTTGATGAATTTTCCAGGCCTATAGTATAATATTGAATGATGAATGTTCCAGTACAATATGGAATAGTAATAAGTATAAGCACCACAAACCTGATATAAGTGTATTGAATGAATGCGTAATTAGGCCTCGAGCTGTAGTCGAAATCGCCTTTCAGGCCTCTAGAGCTTTAATCGAAGTTGCCTTTCTCTTTGAATTTTTGCAGCCGTAAATCTGCCGCCTGCCGTGATGTTGGGGCTGGATGTCGGTCAAAGTCGCCTTTCTCTTTGAATTTTCGCAGCCATAAATCTGCCGCCTGCTGTGATGTCGGTCTCGTAAGTTTTTTCGGCAGCTGCGCAGAAGGCGACTGCGCATTCGGCTTCGGACAGACATGAGTGAGTGAGTGAGTGAGTGAGTGAGTGAGCGAGTGAGTGAGTGAGTGAGTGAGTGAGTGAGTGAGTGAGTGAGTGAGTGAGTGAGTGAGTGAGTGAGTGAGTGAGTGAGCGAGCGAGTGAGCAAGTGAGTGAGTGAGTGAGTGAGTGAGTGAGTGAGTGAGTGAGTAGGCTGGTGAATTATATATAGGATAGTTTCGGGTTATGTAACATGCCGCAATTAAAAGAGAACTCATTCCAACAAGGGAGCTAGCGCTCCCTGCTGATACAAACTCATAAACGGTAAGTCATACCAATTCTGTTGTTAAGTTATGGTTCCCGTTAGTCCCCCACTTTGAACAATTTGACGCTTTTAATACTCTCGCCATACGATGTCATGTCAGCCGGTAGCAGCGGATCCATCAAACATTATAAGAGTGACGCTGCTAAACGTAAGGCACGCTGGCAACCGGAATTGAAGACCGCTAAGCCTACCAAGTTGCCTACCTTTCTCAAAATTGAGCAAGGGCCGGCGGTAGTAACTGAGAATGTTGATACTGGTGAATCATCGCAATGGCTGCAAGCAGGTGATGCAATGAGTGAAATGGTTGGCTCTACCGAGTCTGGAAGTAGCGAAATAACGGCTTTAGATCACGTGCTGTCTGCTGAAACTGTTAAAGATGGAGAAACTACTAAAGACAAACAAGCAATGTATATGAGCAACAAATCTCCTACTGACAAGGCAAATTTTTTGGAACCATTGACACCTCACTTTATGATGTCCATTTTCTCAGAACTCCTGTAAAACAGGTCGATAGTGTAGTTGTATCCTGTCAGCCAGTGTTGTCATTTTAATTACCAATTAAAATGGCTTCATTTTATACCACAGAACAGTTTCTATGTTCCTTCACAAAGTTGTCTTGGAAAAGTAAGCAGGTCCATATCATACATATATTTATGTACTACTATTACCCACACATTCCATTCCCACAATTTATTTTATTGTTGCTAACTTACAGCTGCTATAATGAAACAATTAAAAAAGTTCCATTTAGAGAGCCGGTTGGTTTGTCACCAGTGTGTGATCTGATAGTGACGCGGTCCTGGACACCACTGCCCAGCTGACCAATAGGATCTAGTTGCGAATAAATTACTAACAGTTATGGTAGACAGAAGGGGTCCACCTCAGGGTGCTGCCTAGGGGTCCTTCAGAAAGCTAGCTACACCATTGCCTGTGTCTGTTTATAAACCACAGTTGGTGCAGGGGTGATGTGTCCGAAATTCATTCTTTGATTCTGAAGCTCTTGTCATTCACTGCAAGCCATTCTATCAACCCTGGGAATTCCATTCTGTTATACCGGTTGGTATTTTACTTTCCTCCTGAGGCGAACCCCCAATTGGCACAACAGTTGCCAGCTGATAGCATTCATCATTGAATTCCCCAGATCTGTCCATTTCCATTATGGGGGATTTCAACCACAGGAGTAACATGAAAGATGATCTGCCCAGATACCCCCAACTGAACAACTGCCCCACACATGTGGGGAGAACATTGGGTCACTTTTACTCCAACATTAAATGGGCATTTCGTCATTTCTCCCCTACTCCTCTTAGCAACTCTGACCATGCTGTGATTATGCTTGCCCCCAGCTATAAACAGAAAACGGGAGCAGTCCAAGCCCACCAGGACTATTGGCCGCAGATGGACTCCTGAGACTGTTGGAAGGCAGAGTGACTTTCCACGAATTGGAAAACCATGGAAGGCTGGTGTAGCAGCGTAGATGAATATACTGGAATAGGGACATCTCCTTCTGGGACGATGTATGTCTCCCTAAGAAGACCTGCTCAATACTGCACACCACCATCCTGATTAAAGGTTAGGTGGCTGAGTGAAGGGTATGGGCGGTAGGCACCCAGAGGTTAAACATCGTGACGGCTGTCCGGTGCCCACTTGCAGACCAAAGAAGGTGACCCATCGGAGGTTTCCTGGATTGTGATCGTTTTTGAGAAACACTGGCTTAGGTGAATCACTGCAACCCACTGATGAACCAACGATCGAAACCTGCAACCCACCTGCAGCACAAACCAGTGCTTGAGAACAGAACATGAAGGCCGCTTTGTGCTAATTCGCATATCTAATGCATAATATATACTGTGTTTTACAGTGAATATGCACATATGTGATATAGTATATATATATATATATATATATATATATATATATATATATAACACATGTAATGCATAATATATAGCAAACATTATACAGTATACAACATGAAACACAGAATATACAGCATATTTAATACACAATATATACTGTGGATTATACTGAATATGCACATATGTGATATATATATATATATATATATATATATATATATTTACAACACATGGAATGCCCGATAAATGGCAGTTGTTATACAGTACAAGGCATGTAATACAGAATATACAGCATATCTAATCCACAATATATACTATGGATTATATTGAATATACACATATGTGATACTAAATGCTAAAACATAATAAATACCAACTCTTATACAGTATACAGCATTTAATACAGAATACACAGCATGTCTAATACATAAAATTTGCTATGAATTATGCCCATATGTGATACCAAATATATAACATATCTACTGCAAGATACTGTATTTCACATATGTTATATACTATACAGAATATAATACAGAAAATCTATCTCACCTAATAGACAATATATCCCAGCGTTTCCCAACCTTTAAGTATTTGCGACCTGAGTTTTCATAACAGTTTTAATCGCAAGTGGTTTTTTTGAAAGGAACCCACTACTACCAATTTGTTCTTTTTTAATTAATGATATTTCATAGATGCATATTTTATTATACCTACTTAACTTTTATCGACATTTATCTAACTCTATATTTATTTTTCTAGTATCAGAATGTAGTTTAAGTTCACTTGTTTTGGTTTCAATAGATGTATTTGTCATATTTTCGATTCTTGTTTTCTTTTTTCACATCTTCGCGCCCCCCTTTTTGTTACTTCGTGCCCCCCTAGGGAGGCCTGCCCCACAGTTTGAGAACCACTGATATATACTATGAATTATACCGAACATGCACATATGTGATGGAGAATATGTAATATATCTAATGCACAATACATTATATACAAAATGTTACACAATACACAGCATATCTAATACACAATCTATACTGTGTTTTACAATAAATACGTATATATGTGATATAGTATATATAAAACACATGTAATGCATAATATATAACAAACATTATACAGTATACAACATGAAACACAGAGTATACAGCATAACTAATACACAATAGATGCTGTGGATTATATTGAATATGCACATATGTGATATAGTATATAAATATTGTGACAGATAGGGGGCGCTATCGCTCCCTTGAACCCTCCGATCAAACGCCAGACACCAGATAAAATCCAAATATTATTCTTATTCGGACAGCAACATGCACAAATCACCCAATATACAATCAATAAACAATCCTCCACTCTCCCAGACGCGTTGCCACCCTTCCACCCAGCTCAGCTCAACGACTGGGATCTCCCACAATCCTTTTATATTTCCTGACCAGGAAGTGTTTCCGATCCTTCAGTCCACATGACCTCCTATCACTTCCGGGTCAGATCAAAAGTCCTCTTCTTCATCCCGGATGTACGTCATTCCTCCTGTCGCTGTGATTAAGACGTACTTCCGGGTTATAGGGCACGTAAGAGTCTCTGGGCCTCCCTGCAGTGTCCTCTACGGGCCCCTGTGGTATCCAGCAGGTCTGTGGATGAAAACTCCATTGTCCATAATGCCCTGCTGGAATGCGGGGCACCTCTATGTTGCAGGCAGGGCTCCACCTGGCCGGCCATGTCCCACAATATATATATATACAACACATGAAATGCCCGATAAATGCCAGTTGTTATACAATATACAGCATGTAATACAGAAAATACAGCATATCTAATTCACCATATATACCATACCATTGTCTAAGCCCCATCGGAGGTTTCCTGGATTGTGACAGTTTTTGAGAAACACTGGCTTAGGTAAACCACTGCAACCCACTCACAAACCAACAATCGAAACCTGCGACCCACCTGCAGCACAAACCAGTGCTTGAGAACAGGACATGAAGATCGCTTTGTGCTAATTCGTACCGACACTTAAAGTAAGTGTGCCAGTGACCCAAACCAGATCTACAGAGTCTCAATTGCAATAAACTGTTCACGTTGTGACCGACATACAACCAAATTGCTGGTCCCAAATGGCGCATGAGTGACTGTAATGTATATAGAGAAGCAATTAGTTAATTAGAAGGCACTTCTGATACATCTAATTAACCAATGGCACTTTAACGGATTCCCTTTTGACGAAGAAACACAGCTTACAATTGTTAATTAAGCATGTGCACGTTTAGGTCTGGGTTTTTTTGTAACAGTAATAGCCTGATAGCTGAACAAACCTAAAGCTGAAACATTTCAACAATGGGCGCAGCTTATATTGTACCCCTGAATGAATGCCAGCCAACCACAGTCCAGTGACATTTACCTCCACAGCGGCCCTGCAGGGTTCCAAAGGACAGCCAGTCAGCTCAGTATTTTTGAATAAACTCAGAAAAAGGATGCACTTTGTCCCTGAGCTTCACTGTCATTACTTGCGGGTTTGCTTCCAGCCTGAGAAGAAGCACGGCCAACTTTTGGGGAAAATGGCCACAGCTTTCTTTGCCCACAGGACTCGTGTGAGGTCACCCATCTGGTATTTCTCTGACCACTTTCCTTGGTCAATAATCTTAAAGGCATTAAGAAAACGCCTCCCGTCTCTCAATCATCTCATCCAGCCTAATGACGGAAATAAAAAGTGCACTGAAATATTACAAACGAAAAAAAAAAAAGAAAAAGAGAGCGAGAGCCATCAGTGGGTGAAGTCATCGGTGTGGCTGGGCCTGCTTCAGAGGCTTCATGCGCTCTGTGGTGTTATCAGAAAATAACAGGCCGATTACCAAATGGGAACGCTTAGCCGGCCTCGGCTAACTGCATCCAGCTGTCTAATGAGCTCCAGCACATCCAGCGCTCTGCTCCAGCGACACCGGACTGTTTGATCGCTGTTTGTTCTCTTTTCATTAATGAACAAAATGTAAAAACAAAACACAACTCAATCAAACAGATGATTAAAAAACAGTGTGAGATCGTCAGGAAGACAATCGGCGAAACTCTACGTCGAGTTCCTGGAGATGGCCGGTCTCTGCTTCAGTCCTCCTGTGCGCACACCGTGTGCCACCGGGGAAAGCGTTTGGACAAACTCCGGCTCAAAAGTCGTCTCTGTGTTGTCGAGGGCATAAAGCTTTAATGGTACAGCGACTCCACAAAGTCCTCAGGCCCTCCGCTTTCTTCACTTTGTCTCCTGTTGCTGCCTTGTGCTAAAATCATTTCAATTCATTTTTCCCCCTCATCAAACAACACTCAACATCCCAGAATGACGAAATAGGATTTTAGGACTTTTTGAAATTTTATTAACAATGAAAAATGTTTAATATATACCCAATGTCAGAGCCATGGGTGGCATGGTGGCGCGGTGGTAGCGCTGCTGCCTCGCAGTTGGGAGACCTGGGGACCTGGGTTCGCTTCCCGGGTTCTCCCTGTGTAGAGTTTGCATGTTCTCCCCGTGTCTGCGTGGGTTTTCTCCGGGCGCTCCGGTTTCCTCCCACAGTCCAAAGACATGCAGGTTAGGTGGACTGGTGATTCTAAATTGGCCCTAGTGTGTGCTTGGTGTGTGGGTGTGTTTGCGTGTGTCCTGCGGTGGTTTGGCACCCTGCCCAGGATTGGTTCGTGCCTTGTGCCCTGTGTTGGCTGGGATTGGCTCCAGCAGACCCCCGTGACCCTGTGTTCGGATTCAGAGGGTTGGAAAATGGATGGATGGATGTTAGAGCCATTTGTTAGTTAGTTAGGTTATGTTAAATTGCTAGAAGTATTCTGTTATGTTAAAGTGGTTGTCTACATATCAGTGCATAGTCAATGGGAGGTTCTATTCTAACCCCACGCATTAAATTATAAATATATTCTAATTATTTCTTGTCCCACTGACTACAGACTAGTTTCACTTTATGATTATTATTTATTATTATCTGCCTTGCAATTGGTAAGGCATGGAGGGCAAACAGTTTCAAACCGAACGTCCGAACAGAACATACTGAATGCACCAAAGTGAGGCCATTGAGAAATAACACAACTTTAAATTATAGCAAGTGACTGACGTCTAACACCAGAAAGCTCAGATTGTAGAAGAAACCTTTTTTTCCTTTTTACCTTTTATTCTGCGTGTTTTTAATTGTTGTGATTTATTCCTTTTTAAATTGTCACTAAACTTTTAAAACAAACTTTTTTGGAATGAGAAATTTCTTTTGTTACACGTTTGACTCATGCTGGCTCCTACCTTGCCAACTCAGTAGCTGCTCGAATTTAGGAACCTGGAAAAGACTCAGCTACACATAATGTTACACAGCATGAAGCATGGAATACAGAATAGACAATATAACTATTATACAAGATATACTACATTATGTATTGTACTGAATATGCACAAATGTGATACTGAATACTAAAGCATAATTAATACCAACTCTTATAAAGTATACAGCATTGAATACAGAATATATAGCTTGTTGAATACTTAATATTTGCACTAAATTATACCAAGTATGCTCATATGTGATACCGAATATATAACATATCTAATGCACAATATATCACATATGTTATACACTATAAAGCATAAAATACAGAAAATATATCTTATCTAACAGACAACATGTCTGTTATATACATATACAATACATGGAATGCCCAATAAATGCCAGTTGTTATACAGTACAAAGCATGTAATACAGAGTATACAACATATCTAATCCACAATATATACTATGGATTATACTGAATATACTGCATGCATATGTTATACTGAATGCTAAAGCATAATAAATACCAACTCTTATACAGTATACAGCATTTAATACAGAATATACAGCATGTCTAATACATAATATTTGCTATGAATTATGCCCATATGTGATACCAAATATATAACATATCTAATGCACAATACTGTATATAGGCGGAGTGGTGGCTCTGAGGCTAAGGATCTGCGCTGGTATCCCGAAGGTTGCCGGTTCGAATCCCCGTCAGTGCCAAAAGAGATCCTACTCTGCTGGGCCCTTGAGCAAGGCCCTTAACCTGTAATTGCTCCAGGGGGCGCTGTACAATGGCTGACCCTGCGCTCTGACCCCAAGGGGTATGCGAAAAAAAACTAACAAACACTGTTGTAAGTCGCTCTGGATAAGAGCGTCTGCTAAATGATGTAAATGTAAAATGTAAATGTTATATACTATACAGAATATAATACAGAAAATATATCTTATCTAATAGATAACATGTACTATGAATTATACTGAACATGCACATATGTGATGAAGAATATACAGTATAACATATCCAATGCACAATACAGTATATACACAATGCACTGCATATCTAATACACAATCTATACTGTGTTTTACAGTGAATATGCACATATGTGATATAGTATATACAGTATATAACACATGCAATGCATAATATATAACAAACATTATACAGTATACAATATGAAACACAGAATATACAGCATATCTAATACACAATATATACTGTGGATTATATTGAATATGCACATATGTGATATAGTATATATATATATATATATATATATATATATATATATATATATATATATATATATATATATATATTGTGGGGAACAGCCCGGACACAGACAGGTAGTCATGATGTTTCTTCACCACACACGTTTATTTACAACTATTATATACAATTAGTGCACACAAACCCAGTGCCTCAGCACTAATCACCCCTTAAGTCCTGGCCACACTCACAATGCCTTTCACAGTCTCTGGTCCGCCTCCACTCCTCTCCACCAAGCTTCGTCCTCTTCCACCCGACTCTTGCCCCTGACTGGAGGGAGGCGGCCCCTTTTATACATCCCGGAAGGACTCCAGGTACATCCTGAGCACTTCTGTAGCCACACCCCTGTGTGGCGGAAGCTCTGTCGGTGTATCCGGAAGTCCTCCGGGTGTCCCCAATACTCTTCCCCCCAGCACTTCCGGGTGTGGCGGAAGTACTGAGGTCCAGGGCTCCCAAGGCATTGGGGCGCCCCCTGGCGGTGACCACGGGCCTCTACAGGGTTGAGCTTCCAAGCTCTGTACCCGTGGTCCCCAAAGCAACCAGGGAGGATGCCCCCTCGTGTCCTGGAGGAGGCACAAGCCTTCCTCCGCTCCTCCTGGGCGTCCCGGCCCGGCGACAAACCCAGCCGGGTGCCACAATATATATATATACATATATATATATATATATATATATATATATATATATATATATATATATATATATATAAATATATATATATATATATATATATATATATATATATATATATATATATATATATATATATATATCTACTGTATATATATATATATATATACAGTATATACAACACATGGAATGCCTGATAAATGCCAATTGTTATACAATATAAAGCATGTAATACAGAATATACAACATATCTAATCCACAATATATACTATGGATTATCCATCCATCCATCCATCCTCTTCCGCTTATCCGAGGTCGGGTCGCGGGGGGCAGCAGCTTGAGCAGCGATGCCCAGACTTCAATCTCTCCAGTCACTTCTTCTAGCTCTTCCGGGGGAATCCCAAGGCGTTCCCTGGCCAGCCGAGAGACATAGTCCCTACAGCGTGTCCTGGGTCTTCCCCTGGGCCTCCTCCCGGTTAGACGTGCCCGGAACACCTCACCAGGGAGGCGTCCAGGAGGCATCCTGATCAGATGCCCGAGCCACCTCATCTGACTCCTCCCGGATGACTGAGCTTCTCACCCTATCTTTAAGGGAAAGCCCAGACACCCTGCAGAGAAAACTCATTTCAGCCGCTTGTATTCGTCATCTCGTTCTTTCGGTCACTACCCATAGCTCATGACCATAGGTGAGGATAGGAACATAGATCGACTGGTAAATTGAGAGCTTCGCCTTGCGGCTCAGCTCCTTTTTCACCACGACAGACCGATGCAATGCTCGCATTACTGTGGATGCCGCACCGATCCGCCTGTCGATCTCACGCTCCATTCTTCCCTCACTCGTGAACAAGACCCCGAGATACTTGAACTCCTCCACTTGGGGCAGGATCTCGCTACCAACCCTGAGAGGGCACTCCACCCTTTTCCGGCTGAGGACCATGGTCTCGGATTTGGAGGTGCTGATTCCCATCCCAGCCACTTCACACTCGGCTGCGAACCGATCCAGAGAGAGCTGAAGATCACGGCCTGATGAAGCAAACAGGACAACATCATCTGCTAAAGGCAGTGACCCAATCCTGAGTCCACCAAACCGGACCCCCTCAACGCCCTGGCTGTGCCTAGAAATTCTGTCCATAAAAGTTATGAACAGAATTGGTGACAAAGGGCAGCCCTGGCGGAGTCCAACTCTCACTGGAAACGGGTTTGACTTACTGCCGGCAATGCGGTCCAAGCTCTGACACCGGTTGTACAGGGACCAAACCGCCCTTATCAGGGGGTCCGGTACTCCATACTCTCAGAGCACCCCCCATAGGATTCCCCGAGGGACACGGTCGAACACCTTTTCCAAGTCCACAAAACACATGTAGACTGGTTGGGCGAACTCCCATGCACCCTCCAGGACTCTGCTAACGGTGTAGAGCTGGTCCACTGTTCCGCGACCAGGACGAAAACAACACTGTTCAATCCTGAATCCGAGGCTCGACTATCCGATGGGCCCTCCTCTCCAGAACCCCCGAATAGACTTTTCCAGGGAGGCTGAGGAGTGTGATCCATCTGTAGTTAGAACACACCCTCCAGTCCCCTTTCTTAAAGAGGGGGACCACCACCCCGGTCTGCCAATCCAGAGGCACTGTCCCTGATGTCCATGCGATGTTGCAGAGACGTGTCAACCAAGACAGTCCTACAACATCCAGAGTCTTGAGGAACTCCGGCCGTATCTCATCCACCCCCGGGGCCCTGCCACCAAGGAGTTTTTTGACCAAACTGGGTCGTAACATCCGCAAACTTCACAACCATATTTGTGGCATGGATGGCAGAGCAATCGTGCATAAATAATGTGAAGAGTGCTGGGCTGAGCACACAACCCTGTGGCGTGCCTGTGTTCAGAACCAGTGCGGCTGATGTACGATCTCCAATTCTAACCACCTGAGGCCTGTTAGTGTGAAAGTCCCTGATCCAGAGACACAACGATGTGGACAGACCCAGATTATGAAGCTTTTGTACCAGCTAGTCCAGGATTGCGGTGTTAAACGCTGAACTAAAATTGACGAATAGCATCCTAACATAAATGTTA
Organism: Erpetoichthys calabaricus; assembly: GCF_900747795.2. Classification (NCBI taxonomy): domain Eukaryota; kingdom Metazoa; phylum Chordata; class Cladistia; order Polypteriformes; family Polypteridae; genus Erpetoichthys; species Erpetoichthys calabaricus. The sequence continues at coordinate 5,184,027 of NC_041402.2, read as the reverse complement.
GGGCACTGCAGATGAGTCAGGGCTGTGTGAAATCCTATTGAGATGGCATCCTCTGTCGATCTGTTCCCCCTGTAGGCGAACTGATGGTTGTCAAATCCAGCAGGGATGGCATCCTTGATGTACTTTAGGAAGATTCTCTCAAAGCACTTCATTATTACTGGGGTCAGAGCCACAGGGCGATAATCATTAAGGCAGATGACCGCTGTATTTTTTACACACGGGCACAATTGATAAATAATGGAAACGTTGAATTGCCTGATAGCAGTGGGCAGAAAAGACCCCCCCCCCCCACACACCGAGGCTCTTCTTAGCACACCCTGGTGGAATGAGCCTGTGTCTTAAAGTACTCCAAGAGAGACTGCCTCCTGGAGGGGATGGAGGGGATTTTTCATGATTACATCCAATTTTCCCACCATGTCCAGGGTACACCCTCTGATGTTGCAGGTTTTCCTGATAAGTTTTCTTCAAACATTGTACTTCTTTTCAGCTCAGGTTGCCTCCCCAGGAGCCCACAGCGTACACCACCACACTGGCTACTATGGACTGGTAGAACATTTCCAGCAGCTTGCTGATGTCCATCAAAGGGCCCAAGTCTCCTTAACAAGTCTTGTCTGCTCCAGCCCTCCTTGTGTTGTCACACCAGTCCAGTTTGTTGTTTATGTGGACCCCCAGATACTTGAAGCTCTGTACCACTATAGAATGTCTAATACAAAAAGTCTTCAGACCCCTTCACTTCCTGCACACGTTATTGTGCAGGAAATTTAGTTTTTAATGCATTAATTTGCCATTTTGAACTATCAAGCTACATTTAAGTGAAAACATTTTGCAGAAGAGTTTGCAAATGTCTTCAAAATCCAAGCCTGAAATCTCTCCTCCACTGAAGTATTCAGACCCTTCATTCAGTACTTTGAAGAAACCCCTTTGGCAGCAATTCCACCTTTGAATTTCTTTGGGTAAGTCTCTACAAGCTTTGCACACCTGAATGTGGGCAGTTTATCCCAATTCTTCCCGCAAGATCCTCTCAAGCTCCATTAGATTGGAAGGGAAGCGTCTTCGAACGGCCATCTTCAGGTCTCTCCACACATGCATTATAGTGTGGGGTTTGAGTCTGGGCCACTCACTGACACTCAGAGGCTTGTCCTGAAACAACTCCAGTATTGTCTTGGTGGTACGCTTCGGGTCATTGTCATGCTGAAAAATGAAAAGTCGCTCACAGTCTGAGGTGGGGTGTACTCTTGTAGCAGTTCTACAGAAAATAAAGGACTACGAATCCCAGCAGTCATAGCAGTGTTGCTCTATTGGATGATAGAGAAGGACGCAAGGGCTGCTGGGAAAAAGATTAGATAAAACTGGCAAAATAAGCCAAGGGTCTGATGTCTAAGGTCTGAGGTCTGAGGTCTGAACTCTTCTGTCTGTCTTTTCATAACCGTCACACGCATTTGGATTATCATTTATTGTCCTGGATTGCTGTTCGTGTCTGGATGTATGGTCTGTCTTGTGTCTGTCAGTCGCATGAGTATTGATCGGATTGATCTCATCTTCATCACAGGGGTCCCTCCCAATCTCATCACCCCTCACTGCATCAGGATACCTGTAGGAGACAACTTTGCATTGCTTATGGTGAACCGTTCAGAGGATTTCTCTCTCTTTCTCTCGCTCTCTCTCACCCATCATCATCTGTTGCAGCCACATTTGGACTTTAGTGTCTTTGGCGTTTATCATTTCGGTTAGTTGTTGTTGAGTCGTGTTGTTATTTATTATCAGTTTAGGGTAGTAGGGAGGATTAGCTGTTTATTTGTTGCTTATATTTCTGTTTCATTTAATACATTATCATTGATTTCATCTGCTGTTTTAACTCTGTCTCTGTGAGTGAGTGAGTGAGTGAGTGAGTGAGTGAGTGAGTGAGTGAGTGAGTGAGTGAGTGAGTGAGTGTGAGTCAGGCCCAGGCTGGGTGCGTTCTTGGGGTTCCCATTGAAAAAATAAATAAACCACCGTCCCATTGACACTGTAAATCTTATCCTCACTGCAAGTGCTACACTCTTGAGCAGGTTTTCTTCAAGGTCCTCTCTGCAGTCGTCCTTCCCTCGGTCCTCACCAGTCTCTATCTCTCCAAAAGGATGATGCTGCCACCTCCATGCTTCACCGTAGGGATGGCATTGGGCAGCTGATGAGCACTGCAAGGTCTTCACCAGATTCAGATCTTCTAATTCTTCCCAAAAAGTTCAATTGTTGTCTCATCAAGACCAGAGAATCTTTATTGTCATGCTCACAGAATCTTGCCTTCAGCTCATGAGTGGTTACCATCTAGCCACTCTACTATAAGTGCCTGATTGGTGGAGTGCTGAGTAGACGGTGGTCCTTCTGACAGGCTCTCCAATCTCGGCAGAGGACTTCTGAAGCTGTGTTAGAGTCACCATTGGGTTCTTGGTTACCAGGCATAATGTATTTGACTTTATGGATGTTGCTTGTGAATAATATTGTATGCAGAGACTTTACATAAGTTCCTTGGCTGAACAATGAAAGGTGTGGCATATAAGTGGTGGTGCTTGTTGGAATGGAAATTCTGGTTGGGGCATGTGGACCTCGGGGAGAGAAAGTGAGAGAAAGAGAAAAAGAGAGGGAGGGGCGGGCTGTCAGAAGGGGTGGAGCCTGGGAGAGAGAGAAAGCATTAGAGACACAGAGATATTGTCTAAAGGGGTGGAGCTTAATAAAGAAAGGTAGATAATGTTGGAAGTGGCAGAGCCTGGGATAGAAAGACACAGAGAGAGAGAGAGAGAGAGAGTGATGATGTCAGATGGGGCGGAGCTTCGGAGAGAGACACACACAAAACCAAATGTTCTGTAAAGGGGTGGAGCTTAATAAACTCAGTAGGCTAATTATATGTAAATTTCCCCTTAGGATTAATAAAGTATCTATCTATCTATCTATCTATCTATCTATCTATCTATCTATCTATCTATCTATCTATCTATCTATCTATCTATCTATCTATCTATCTATAGCTAAGTTTGCTATACATAGTTACTTTAATCACTTTTATCTTTTGACCAGTAGACTTCTGTTAATCCATTAAATGCACCGACATTTAATGTCAAGCAAAATTTGTAGCTGATGGAGAGACAGAGAGAGAGAGACACACAGACGTTGTCTGAAGGGGTGGAGCTTAATAAAGTCAGTAGGCTAACTATAGCTAAATTTGCTATCCACAGTCACTTGAATCACTTTTATCTTTTGACCAGCAGACTTCTACTAATCCATAAATGCACTAATATTTATTGTTAAGCAAAATTTTTAGCTGCTGGAAAGACAGAGCGAGAGAGAGAAAGAGTGATGCTGTCTGTCAGAAGGGGCGGAGCCTGTGAGAGAGAGAGGAGGAGAGTGATGCTGCCGGAAGAGGTGGAGCCTGGGAGAGAGAGCGAGAGATGCTGTCAGAAGGGGCGGAGCCTATGAGAGAGCAAGAGACACACAGATATTGTCTGAAGGGGTGGAGCTTGATAATTTTGGAAGAGGCAAAGCCTGGGAAAGAAGGAGACAGAGAGAGAGAGAGCGTGATGCTATCAGAAGGAGCGGAGCCTTTGAGAGGGAGAGGAGGAGAGTGATGCTGTCGGAAGGGGTGGAGCCTGGGAGAGAGTGAGAGAGAGTGATGCTGATGGAAGGGGCGGAGCCTGTGAGAGAGAGGGGAGGAGAGTGATGCTGTCGGAAGGGGTCGAGCCTGGGAGAGAGAGAGCGAGAGATGCTGTCAGAAGGGGGTGGAGCCTGGGAGAGAGTGAGAGAGAGTGATGCTGACGGAAGAGGCGGAGCCTGTGAGTGAGAGAGGAGGAGAGTGATGCTGTCGGATGGGGTGGAGCCTGGGAGAGAGAAAGAGAGAGAGAGATGCTGTCAGAAGGGGTGGAGCCTGGGTAGAGAGAGAGAGAGAGGGAGTGATGCTGTCAGAAGGGGGTGGAGCCTGGAGAGAGAGAGAGGGAGAGTGATGCTGTCAGAAGGGGTGGAGCCCGAGAGAGAGACACACACACAGATGTTGTCTGAAGGGGTGGAGCTTGATAAAGTCAGTAGGCTAACTATATCTAAGTTTGCTATCCATAGTCACTTGAATTGCTGTTTTCTTTCGACCAGCAGACTTCTGCTAATCCATTAAATGCACTGACATTTAATGTCAAGCATAATTTGCAGCTGCTGGTCAGTGTTCCTGTGTTTCTTCTTTGAAGACCTGATTAGATATTTCTCAGACGTCATACAGGGGATGTTTGCCCCGCCACAACTTCACCAGTCTCTCCATCCACAAATGTTGAAAAACACAGTGCAGCGTCCTGATTGGCTCAATGCAGAATTGGTGTGTGGGTCCTCCTATACGTGATTGAGCTGATGCTATTAGAGCCCAGGGGCAATAGAGGTGTTCATACCTGTGGGGTAGGCCATAAATCTTTAAAGAAAATTTCATTCACCCAGCGCCATTTTACTCCAATCCCGGTATGTCCAGTCCAGCCCAGACCACCAGTATGTGAATGCTGAAGATGCTTTGCAACATGACGACAGAAGTTGGGGAGATGTGTCTTTAAATTCTTTATTGATCGGACGTTTCCTCAGTCAGGACCTGCCCACAGCCCCCCTGATGGAGTCCAACCTTCTGATTCACAACTGCACCTTCGCAGCCACTGAGCCCAGAGGGTAGCAGTTAAAATTTTCAAATTGCTCACACATCACCATGTGGTCGTCTGCATACTTCTGGCATGGGCTGTCTGCGTGTTTAAATCAAGACTTCCATGAATGCATACATGATATAAACTTCCAAAACCCAAAAAAAGGCTTTATGGCAATAAGTGTATACATTACCAGCACAAACATCTGGGCTTTTCACTGCCTCTGGAAATTAAAATCATTCCCTGGGCTGTAAGGCTTTTGACTGGAATTGTGTGCGTAACTCTGCAAATGAAGACACTTCCCAGTTTTACTCTAAATTGATTGTCTATTAATAACTAATAATTTAGTACTTTTTTTTTTAACTTTTTTAGTTCAATGCTGTTGTCATGAAGAATGTCATGAACCAGAGAGCCCCCAAGCAGGACATCCCAAGTTCTGTAGCAAAAATGCCACAAGAGGAAGGACCCCGTTAGCCTTCAGCTTGTAAAACATAAAGGGCAGATGGAGTATCTTTATAAAATTAAACATTTGCCACAAATACAGAAAGCCAAAGTCATAAACATAAAGTGTAAAGGTCAGAAACACCCAATAATTCCAGAAGAGCACAGTAATAATCAAAAGAATTCACTAACAAGTCCAAGCGCATTCAATGAACCGCAAGGGACTGTGCGCTCCCTTGGCCTTTGTGTCAGTCTCTGTCCAATGATAGACAGGTGGGCCCCACCTCTTGGGGAATCACCCACAAAACACAACAAACATGGCAACACAGGCCTGGATACAGAGAAATAAAAATATACACCGGATTAATAAAAAACAAAAGAATGCAAATAATTAACAAATAATAGCAATATTAGCATATGCAAAAAGAATCAAAATTGAAGAAATCTGCACACCAGTCTTGGTGGGGGGCAACCCTTGGGGAAACATAACTGACTCTAATATAGAGAAGGGTGCAGGCCTCCAGAGAATCTACACAAAGGCAGCCTGACCCCGAAACCTCACTGGCTGGCTTCAGCCTACACAGGCCTAAAGAGGGGGTGCTAACTTGTAAATATCCTCTTTAACGTTCCCAAAATATATCAAAAATATATAGAAATGCCCCTCTAGGGAGAAGAGCTAACAAACCTCTGGCTAGGATGGTCAAGGCCCAAGGTAGAGTCTCTATATCAGAGGTCTCCAACGCCAGTCCTGGAGAGCTACTGTGGCTGCAAGTTTTCATTCTAACCCTTTTCTTAATTAGTGACCATTTCCTTTAGTGACTATTTCTCTTTATTTTAATTGACTTTTCTTGAGACTCTGATGGCTGAATTTATTCCATCCATCCATCCATCCATCCATCCATCCATCCATCCATCCATCCATCCATCCATCTATCCATCCATCCATCCATCCATCCATCCTCTTCCCTCTTATCCGAGATCGGGTCACGGGGGCAGCAGCTTGAGCAGAGATGCGCAGACTTCCCTCTCCCCGGCCACTTCTTCTAGCTCTTCCGGGGGAATCCTGAGGCGTTCCCAGGCCAACCGAAAGACATAGTCCCCCCAGCGTGTCCTGGGTCTTCCCCGGGGCCTCCTCCCAGTTAGACGTGGCCAGAACACCTCACCAGGGAGGCGTCCAGGAGGCATCCTGATCAGATGCCCGAGCCACCTCATCTGACTGCTCTCGATGCGGAGGAGCAGCGGCTCTTCTCTGAGTCCCTCCTGGATGACTGAGCTTCTCACCCTATCTTTAAGGGAGAGCCCAGACACCCTGCGGAGGAAACTCATTTCAGCTGCTTGTATTCGCGATCTCATTCTTTTGGTCACTACCCATAGCTCATGACCATAGGTGAGGGTGGGAGCGTAGATCGACCGGTAAATTGAGAACTTTGTCTTTTGGCTCAGCTCCTTTTTCACCACGACAGACCGATGCAGAGCCCACATTGATTCTTTTTTCCTTAAACGGCACCTACACATAAATTTCATGTGAAGTGAGCCAACAGATGACCAACTAAGTAGGCGCCTCAAACTCCAACCAACTTCAGTTCATTTAGTTTCTCAATTTGAAGAAAATTCTCGTTGCTAATTAAACCCGTTATTTAATTCCATAGCGCTCATTCTGCCATGGCAGACATTTCCTTTGTTAAGAGCGCTGGCTGTCAAAATGTTTTGTGGACCTGAGCAGATCGCCATTACTGAGGCCTTCACCTTTCTTTATTTTCATTTATTGTGTGATGGACGCAGGTTGTTGTTTATGTGTCGGATCATTTTGTGTCTTAATGTTGTTTGGTTGCTAATTAAGGAAAAAAGAATCAATTAGGCGGTCAGGGTCTTCAGAAAAGACAATTAAAATAAAGGGAATTAGTGAATTAGCAGCAAAATCTGGTCACTAATTAAGAAAAGGGTTAGAATGAAAACCTGCAGCCACAGTAGCTCTCCAGGACTGGAGTTGGGGACCCCTGCTCAATATAAAGATATTCATCGTTTTTATAAGTGCAAAAAGTGCAAAAATGGTAAGAAATGCGGCAGAAGGTGTGCTCAAAAGGAAAATCACAATCCAGTAGGCAGAAGCACCAAACCAGAAGCAAACCCAGAAACTACAAAATAATCCTCTCTTACTTAGGAAATGACGTGGATGCAGTGCAGGATTTACGTATAAGCTACACAAGCTATAGCTTAGGGCCCCCGCCTTCTTGGGGCCCCCAAAACAAATTGTCCAAGTGAGCAATTGTCATATATACTTAAATATACTACAGCATTATTTGTCCCAATCAGGCCGGCCTTAGGCATAGGCGAAGTAGGCGACCGCCTAGGGCCCCGGCGTCCGGGGGTCCCCGGATCGACTCCTTGTCTAATTTTCACGGCATTTCATTGCCCCTTGGACCCCCCTTTTGCCTAGGGCCCCATAATACCTAAGACCGGGCCTGCGTGGATGACATGACAAGGATCTGCGCCCAGCTGGAGAAGAGAAAGGCTGTGGGCGGGCCTTCAGCTGTGACATCATGCTGGCCCCGCCTCCACATAATATACAAGAGCCATACAGAATATCCAGAAAATGAAAAGTAGCACATAAATATGTCAAAAAAAAAATGTGGAAAAATCATATTTTATAATAAATAAAAAAGACACAAAAACGGAAAATAAGCGATGCGTTTACATTTTCTGTAGCTAACACGTAGGCTTTACATCGAGAAAAAGAATTGGTTGAGCGATCTTATCTTCAGACCTGCATATCCAGTTCACTCCTTCTTTAACATCTGCTCTTTTATTCTTGAATTCTCCACACCTTCATATCCAAAGGCACTTATTTTATTCATTTACATATTTGGCTGTTGCCCTTCCTCCAAGGCGACTTACAGCCTTTATGACACACTTGCGTCCATTTTTTCTTTTGGTTTTTCAACTGTTGTACAGGCGGGTGAAGTGACTTGCTCAGGGTCTCAGAGTGGTGTCTGGAGTGGGATTTGAACCCACAGCCTCAAGATTTGAAGTCCAGAGCCTTAAACACTGCACCGCACTGCCTGTTGTGTCAGGTTTCATTGTTTCATTTTCTAACAAATTACTATACACACTCACAAAATACATCCATCCATCCATTTTTCCAACCCGCTGAATCCGAACACAGGGTCACGGGGGTCTGCTGGAGCCAATCCCAGCCAACACGGGGCACAAGGCAGGAACCAATCCCGGGCAGGGTGCCAACCCACCGCAGGACACACACAAACACACCCACACACCAAGCACACACTAGGGCCAATTTAGAATCGCCAATCCACCTAACCTGCATGTCTTTTGGACTGTGGGAGGAAACCCACGCAGACACGGGGAGAACATGCAAACTCCACGCAGGGAGGACCCGGGAAGTGAACCCAGGTCTCCAGGTCTTCCCAACTGCGAGGCAGCAGTGCTACCCACTGCGCCACCGTGCCGCCCCTCACAAAATACATTCTGAATAAAAAGAACAAGGGCACAATGTAAACTGAAATATTCCACATCTGGTCTGTCCAACAGACACATTATGAAAATTCAAGTGAGGGAACCTTGTGTTCATTCATTCATTCATTCATTCATTCGCCTATTCCTATATAACGCCGACAAACAGATTATAGAAAGGAAAGAAAAAAAAATATCCAGTAGGGGGTAAACAAGACCAAATCTCCTGTCTCCAATATATACACATTATGAAAAATCGGTTGCAACATCTTATCTGAGGCTAGGGATCTGCACTGGCAATCAGAAGGTTGCCGGTTCGAATCCCATAAATTCCAATAGGGACTCTGCTCTGTTGGGTCCTTGAGTAAGGCCCTTAACCTGCAATTGCAGAGCACTTTGAGTAGTGAGAAAAGCGCTATATAAATGCAAAGAGTTATTATTATTGTCTTCCTAAAATTCATTCATTCATTCATTCATTCACGGATTCTGCTTATTCATTGAAAAAACAGCTTCTGAATTAAGATCTGGTGTGTCCATCACACTGTAACCTTTGCCTTATCATTCATTCATGTTCCATATTCACAGATTCGACTTCTGCATTTTCCAAGTGCGGATCACAAGTGAAGAATCTGGACTCAATTCTCATGGCGTCATGTGTGCCAAGGGATCTCCTCCTTCTCCGATGTCATTTGCTGGCCAGTGCTTCTTAAAATTCATTCATTCATTAATTGATCGATCGATTGATTGATTGATTCATTCATTCATTCATTCATTCATTCACTGATGTGTAAAATAAAGACAAAAATCTGCATAAAGGTTTGGGGTTTCCAGCGCCGCATACAGTTTGCACAATATTCAATTACAGTCCAGAGAATCATTCACAGATTAACAAGCGAACGCCATTATGGCGGGATGGGGAAGATTTATAGTGGGGACCGGAATTAATCAGAGGAATGCTGGGTAGGGAGTCGCAATGGACGCTGGGAGTCCTGACGTCATCAGGGGGAAGGAGAATGAGGAAGTGGCAAGACGTTAGAGGAATCATGGTGTCGTCGTTTCCTTCTTTCTGGGAAAAGAGAGAGAGAGAGGTTAGTTGCCTGCCATTCCCTTTTGGCTGTAGACTTTGCGCTACTTCCTGGGTCGTTCTGCGGCTCCCTATGCGCGTGTGCCTGACAGATGCTTTTCTAAACCTACTTATTCATTGCAAAACAGCTTCTAAAATAAGAGAGCAAACTTCCCATCTGGTGTGTCCATCACACTGTAACTTTGTATTATCATTCATTCATTCATTCATACATCCTTTAAATTTCCTGACTCTACTTCAGCGTGTTCCTACTGCAGCTCACAAGTGAAGACTCTGGACTCGATTCTCATTGTGTCACTTGCACTGAGGGCTCTCCTTCTTCTCTGATGCTCATCAGCACTTCATTCATTCATTCATTCATTCATTCATTCATTCATTCATTCATTCATTCATTCATTCATTCATTCATTCATCCACTGATGCATTTATTGCAAAACAGATAATGAAATAAGAAAACAAAGCCCACATCTGGTGTGTCAATTACACTGTAACCTTTGTCTTATCATTCATTCATTCATTCATCTTCCAAATTCACTGATTCCAATTCAGCATTTTCCAAGCGTGGATCACAAGTGAAAAATTGGGACTCAATTGCCATGGAGTCATGTATGCTGAGGGCTCTCCTCTTTCTCTGATGCTCATTCTTCTGGCCAGCACTTCCTAAAATTCATTCATTCATTCATTCATTCATTCATTCATTCATTCATTCATTCATTCATTCATTCACTCATTCATTCACTCATGCATTTCCAAATATACTTATTCATTGCAAAAACAGATACTGAAATAAGAAAACAAAGTCCACATCTGGTGTGTCCATTACACTGTAAACTTTGTCTTATCATTCATTCATTCATTCATTCATTCATTCATTCATTCATTCATCTTCCAAATTCACTGATTCCAATTCAGCATTTTCCAAGCATGGATCACAAGTGAAAAATTGAAACTCAATTGCCATGGAGTCATGTGTGCTGAGGGCTCTCCTCTTTCTCTGATGCTCATTCTTCTGGCCAGCACTTCCTAAAATTCATTCATTCATTCATTCATTCATTCATTCACTCATGCATTTCCAAATATACTTATTCATTGCAAAAACAGATACTGAAATAAGAAAACAAAGTCCACATCTGGTGTGTCCATTACACTGTAACCTTTGTCTTATCATTCATTCATTCATTCATTCATTTGTTCATTCATTCATCTACGGTTGCAATTCCAAACCTGTTCATTTATTGCAAAAACAGACACTGAAATAAGAAAATAAAGTCCACATCTGGTGTATCCTTCACACTGTAACCTTTTCTCTTATCATTCATTCATTCACCTTCCAAATTCAATTATTCTACTTCAGAGTCTTCCTAATAGATAGATAGATAGATAGATAGATAGATAGATAGATAGATAGATAGATAGATAGATAGATAGATAGATAGATAGATAGATAGATAGATAGATAGATAGATAGATAGATAGATAGATACTTTATGCGGATCACCAGTGAGGAATCGGGACTCGATTGCCATGGGGTCACGTGCGCTGAGGGCTCTCCTCTCTCTCCGATGCTCCTTCTGCTCGTTCCTCCTCCTCGAAGGCCGCATCTGTTTCTCCTCACTGGCCTGCGCTCCACTGAGTCCTGCCGGATCGGATGGCCTCCCCGACCTCCCAGCTCATTTCCTGACTCAGATTAACGGCCGCGTGGGTTTTATGTTCTGCAGGGTGGATGGCGTTATTTGCTGAAGTTTGTATTTGCACTGTAAACACACCGTGCTCCTCTATAAACACGATTGCCAGCGCTTCGGTCACATACAGTAACGGCGGCCACCGTGGACTTGGGGTGACGTCACACCGACGTCTTTGCCGCTCACCCTGCACTTCAGGCTCCTGCTCTTTAAAGACTGGCAGCAAACGTCCTACGTGGGACCCCTAAAACATTCATCTGCTAGGATGTGAAGCACATGAATGTGGAAATTTGGGGAGCAGCGGACACTAAAAGAGTCCGTCAGTAGTCTTGCCTGTAAAATAATAATCAGGAAACAATGAAACAATTGGGTTGATGTCCGATACAGGACAGGACGCTAAAGGCGCTATATATCAATAAGTGTTCGAAAGATTATTTTAGCTTAGTTGTGTATATTTAATAAAGCACACTATGATAGCTCTATACTAGACAATGACAGACAATCGACCCCGTCTTTAGGGCTTTGTCTCAAAACTGTTGAACACACGAGACGTCGGGTGAGTCACGGGACCCTCGGCCTGCTTGCCTCACTCTCCAGAAATGCTGAGCTGTCCATCTGCGGCTGGTAATCTTACACGGAAACGCCGCGCGGCTGCCTTTGATTCTCAACTGCTCAAGTTTTCCCTCAAAAATGCATCTCTGCTTCTAACAAAGGGTGGGAATTGGGAAAGCATGCTTGGAATATTTCGTCAATCTGTTTTATTTGCCGCAGTCGATGGAACAGAGCAACAGATGGCATGAAACTTGCCACAGAATCCAACGTGCTACTCGAGCCTGTCGGAAAACAGTTTTATCCTGCAGAGTCGGCCCGCTGGAGGCGACGGGATGTGCTTTGAAAATGAAAAGGAACCTCATCAGCCACGGAGGTTTTTAGGAAAGGCCAGCCAGCCGTTATCTGGTCTGGACATCTAAAGACAAGCAGGAAAAAAAAATTAAAAACGAATAAAAATGAACACTAGGACATCCCTGAGGGTCAGGGCAAAGAAACCGGGCCGGGACCCCCGGGAGAAAATCAAATGGAGAAAAGCCACCCGGACACGGGACAACATAAAAATGGCTACTGGAAGGCACCTAACAGCTCATTTGTGATGAGCTTACTGACACAAAATGGCTGCCATCACATTATCCAGGTGGGTGCTGCACATTAGTGCTGGCTGAACTAACCCCCCAAAATAAAGCACGAGCTGTGAGAAGTGCGCTACATATAAATGTAAAGAATTATTACTGGGAGAGATATGACCACTGCATACTGGGAACACCCCATAAGACCTGCCATTTTGGAGATGCTCTAATCCAGTCATCCAGCCATCACAATTGGGATGCTCAGATCCTTACTCTTGGCCATCTTTCTGCTTCCAGTGAATTGCCATAAACAGATGACTGCTCATTTGCTGCCTGATATATGCCACCCCTGGACAGGTGTCATTGTCATGAGATAATCCACAGTATTCACGTCACCCTAACTGATTCTATTACCAGGTAGTGTGGCTAGTATTATTGTATTTCACACTTAGACTGGCACCCCATCCGTGTTTTGTTCCTGCCACACCCTATGATCTACTCAGAACGGGCTATGGGCACAACTCTATATTGAATTAAGAAGATTAAGGGATGCCATGTTAAAAAAATCCATCATATAATATTTCACTTCCAGACTGGCACCCCATCCATGTTTGGTGCCTGCCTCACCCTCTGATCTGCCCAGAATGGGCTATGGGTACAATTCTATATTAAATTTAAAAGGTTAAGGGATGCCATGTTATTAAAATCCATCATATAATATTTCACTTTCAAACTGGCGTCCCATTCACATTTGGTTCCTGTCTCATGTTCTTATCTGCCTAGAACGGGCTATGGGCACAATTCTTTAATGAATTAAGAAGGTTAAGGGATGCCATGTTATTAAAATCCATCATATAATATTTCACTTCCAGACTGGCATCCCATCCGCGTTTGGTGGCTGTGTCACCCTCTGATCTACCGAGAACGGGCTATGGGCACAACTCTATAATGAACTAAGAGGGTTAAGGGATGCCATGTTATTAAAATCCATCATATAATATTTCACTTCCAGACTGGCACCCCACCCGTGTTTGGTTCCTGCCTCACCCTCTGATCTGCCCAGAATGGGCTATGGGCACAACTCTATAATGAACTAAGAGAGTTAAGGGATGCCATGTTATTAAAATCCATCATATAATATTTCACTTTCAGAATTGGCGTCCCATTCAATTTTGGTTCCTGCCTCATGCCCTGATCTGCTCAGAATGGGCTATGGGCACAACTCTATATTGAATTAAGAGGGTTAAGGGGTGCCATGTTATTAAAATCCATCATATAATATTTCACTTTCAGACTGGTGTCCCATTCACATTTGGTTCCTGTCTCATGCCCTGATCTACCTAGAACGGGCTATGGGCACAACTCTATAATGAACTAAGAGGGTTAAGGGATGCCAGGTTAATAAAATCCATCATATAATATTTCACTTCCAGACTGGCACCCTGCCCATGTTTGGTTCCTGCCTCACCCTCTGATCTGCCCAGAACGGGCAATGGGCACAACTCTCTATTGAATTAAGAAGGTTAAGGGATGCCATGTTATTAAAATCCATCATATAATATATCACTTCCAGACTGACGTCCCATTCACATTTGGTTCCTGCTTCATGCCCTGATCTGCCCAGAATGGTCTATGTGCACAACTCTGTATTAACTGCTCAAAAAAATGAAAGGAACACTTTGAAAACACATGAGATCTCAATGGGAATCAAAAATCCTGCTGGCTGTCTCTACTGCTATGGGCGGATATGGTGATGTGTTAGGAATGAAAGGATGGAAATGAAAATGATCAACCAACAGAGGGCTGAATTCAAAGACACCCCGAAAATCAAAGGGAAAAAATGATGGGGCAGGCAGGCGAGTCCATTTGGCCGAAGTTTCATTGCAGCAACTCTAAATCGTACTCAGTAGTTTGTATGCCAACCCCCCCACCATGCCTGACAACGTCCTAATGAGATGACGGATGGTGTCCTGGGGGATCTCCTCCCAGATCTGGACCAGGGCATCACTGAGCTCCTGGACACTCTGAGGTGTCAGATGGACCGAAACATAATGTCCCACCCAGAGGTGTCCTATTGGATTGAGGTCAGGAGAGTGAGCGGGGGGGGCCAGTCAACGGTATCAATTCCTTCATCCTCTCACCACATTAGGCCGGGCATTGTCGTGCACCAGGAGGAACCCAGCATAGGGTCTGACAATGGGTCCAAGGATTTCATCCCAATACCTAATGGCAGTCCTGCGGTGCCGTTATCTAGCCTGTAGAGGTCTGTGCGTCCCCCCATGGATTAGCCTCCCCAGATATACCATCACTGACCCACCTCCTAACCAGTCATGCTGAATGATGTTACAGGCAGCATCACGTTCTCCACAGCTTCTCCAGACCCTTTTACGTCTGTTACATGTGCTCAGGGTGAACCTGCTCTCATTTGTGAAAAGCACTGGGCGCCTGCAAGTGGTGGATCTGCCAATTCTGATATTCTATGGCAAATGCCAATCGACCTCCACGGTGCCCACTAGAGGATGTCAGGAACCTCAGGCCACCCTCATGAAGTCTGTTTCTGATTATTTGGTCAGAGACATTCACACCAGTGGCCTGCCTGCTGGAGGTCATTTTGTAGGCTCTGCCAGTGCTCATCCTGTTCCTCCATGCCCAAAAGAGCAGATACCGCTGGGTTCTGCTGATGGGTTAAGGACCTTCTATGAGGGGCCCTGTCCATCTCTTCTAGAGGAACTGCCTGTCTTCTGGAATCTCCTCCATGCCCTTGAGACTGTGCTGGGAGACATAGCAAACCTTCGGGCAATGGCACGTGGTATTGATGTGCCATCCTGGAGAAGCTGGACTACCTGTACCACCTCTATAGGGTCCAGGTATGGCCTCCTGCTACCAGTAGTGACACTGACCGTAGCCAAATGCAAAACGAGTGACAAAACAGATGAGGAGGGAAAAATGTCAGTGGCCTCCCTCCACCTGTTAAACCATTCATTCCTGTTCTGGGGGTCGTCTCCTTGTTGCCCCTCTAGTGCACCAAAGCAGCTGAAACCGATGAACAAGCCCCTCTGCTACTTAAGTGACCACATCAATCGCCCAGAAGTTTCATTGACTTGATGCTATACTCTCATTCAAAAGGGGTCCTTTAATTTTTTTGAGCAGTGACCACAATTCTATATTGAATTAAAAAGGTTAGGGGATACCATGTTATTATAATCTATCATATAATATTTCACTTTCCGACTGGCGTCCCATCCAAGGTTGGTTCCTGCCTTGCCCCTGCTGCTCCATTCCACTGAATTGCTGTTGTGCCATCTCTTCAGTTCCCTATTGCCGACATTTTGATCAAAGATTCAAGAGTTTTATTGCCGCTGCCACTAACAATTCACCCGGGACCCCCATCTCGATTTGTCACCGTCGTCGTGGCCTGTGGCTTTAACATGTGATCCACATTTCCTTCTTGTTCCTCCTTTTTCTCAGGCGGACGGCACAAACCGATGTCTTTTTGAAAAGCATTCCAATGGCACTTTGGTTAATTCTCATCCCATTCGTGGAGGCCATCATTAAGTCTGACTTGAATTCAATTGTCAAAAATTAAAGGGACTTTCAAGTCTGTGGTGGGGGGCAACTTGGAATTTCATCCATCTGTATGGGATAATTGGAGGAGGAGACGTGAATGAATCTGACTTGGGAATCACGTCAGACTGGCATCCCATTCACATTTGGTTCCTGTCTTATGCCCTGATCTACCTAGAACGGGCTATGGGCACAACTCTATAATGAACTAAGAGGGTTAAGGGATGCCATGTTAATAAAATCCATCATATAATATTTCACTTCCAGACTGGCACCCCACCCGTGTTTGGTTCCTGCTTCACCCTCTGATCTGCCCAGAATGGGCTATGGGCACAATTCTTTAATGAATTAAGAAGGTTAAGAGATGCCATGTTAAAATTAAAGGGACTTTCAAGTCTGTGGTGGGGGGCAACTTGGAATTTCATCCATCTGTATGGGATAATTGGAGGAGGAGACGTGAATGAATCTGAATTGGGAATCACGTTCTCTTCTGATTGTGGATACGTCATGGTGATTCTCCTCACGCAAAATACCCCATGATATTTGGTTTCGTATCGATTCATATTTATTTGTGTGTTTATTTCACTTATTTTTCTGTTGTTTTTTTGGGGGGGTCATTTCTTATGTTCATTTTTCATGTAACTATTTAGCAGCAGCATAATTATTTGGTTCATTTTGACTTTCATTTTGTATTTTAATGATCACTGGCCATTTTGGACACCCTTCATCGGGACAGCTTCAGAGGTCATGACCTGCAGGTAACCAATGCAACTGGTTAAAAGGTTGACAAAAACTGTCATGAACTAGGACCCTGAAGCATGGAAATCTCAAAAGCACTTCCAAATATGTCCACTAGAGGGGAGGGGGGAAATCCTCTCAAAAACCCTGGCTTAACACAGAAGGAACCTTGTAGAATCTTTATAAAACAAAAAAATGTTCATCAATAACAATGAAGCTCCATGGAGCACAAAGGCAATAGGATTTGCCCAAAACAATAAGACAATCCAATGCAAGTTCCAACACGAAATCCAACAAAATAGTCGAAATACCAGGCAAAAAATCCGGCAACCACACAGCACATTGAATTTATAGAAAGCACAAGAAACTCACCAGTACTAAGTGCCTTGGAAATGAACCACCAGGAACTCCAAAAGACCCTCCAGATTTATAGCCTGGTCCTGCCTCTTAGGGGACCACCCACAAAATGTGTGAAACATAACAAAGGCATCTTATCAAAAATAAAGAATGATGCACATAATAAACATACATAAAAGAGACATAAACTAGGACCCCGGCCAGGGGAGGAACCCTGACTGAGATATAACAGAACGTTCACTTCATCCTCCGAGTTGCAGATTTAAGACCCCCTTTGGTTTAGAATGTGTTTATCTGATTCTTCTGGTTCTGACCATTTTGCAGGCCCATTTTTGTCCCATCTGGTCTCTTTTGATCTACCAGTTCTGACCTTTGTCTCTCCGTCATCCATCTCACTAAAAATTCCTCGTCAGATTGGTGACAGAACCCTGTGATAATACGGTGGTCCCGTTAGTGGCGACCATTAAAATGTGACTGTGGCACTATGGAGTAGACCAGGGGTTTGGATGAGTTTTTAAGGGCTGTGGATGTTATTGGGCAGTCGTGGCTGACGTGTCTCTCCAACGATGTATGGAGTTTGGGGATGGAGCCTCAAGATGAGCAAACTGAGGTGACGGTCCTCAGGAAAAAATCTGGAGGGTGTGTTCCAAATGCCAATCGAGCTCCATGGTGCTCACTAGAGGATGTCGGGCCCTCAGGCCCCCCCTCATGAAGTCTGTTTCTGATCATTTGGTTAGAGACATTCACACCAGTGGCCTGCCTGCTGGAGGTCATTTTGTAGGCTCTGCCAGTGCTCATCCTGGTCCTTCTCACCCAAAGGAGCAGATACCGGTGGGTCCTGCTGATGAGTAAAGGACCTTCTAGGAGGGGCCCTGTCCAGCTCTCCTAGAGTAACTGCCTGTCTCCTGGAATCTCCTCCATGCCCTTGAGACTGTGCTGGGAGACACAGCAAACCTTCTGGAGGTTGGGGAACGGAGCCTCGAGATGAGCAAACTGAGGTGACGGTCCTCAGGAAAAGAACTGGAGGGTGTGTTTCAAATGCCAATCGAGCTCCACGGTGCCCACTACAGGATGTCGGGCCCTCAGGCCCCCCTCATGAAGTCTGTTTCTAATTGTTTGGTCAGAGACATTCACACCAGTGGCCTGCCTGCTGGAGGTCATTTTGTAGGCTCTGCCAGTGCTCATTCTGGTCCTCCTTGCCCAAAGGAGCAGATACCGGTGGGTCCTGCTGATGGATTAAGGACCTTCTACGAGGGGCCCTGTCCAGCTCTCCTAGAGTAACTGCCTGTTTCCTGGAATCTCCTCCATGCCCTTGAGACTGTGCTGGGAGACACAGCAAACCTTCTGGAGGTTGGGGAACGGAGCCTCAAGATGAGCAAACTGAGGTGATGGTCCTCAGGAAAAGAACTGGAGGGTGTGTTCCAACTTTAGGGGGGAATCACAGTCCCCAGCCTCCCTGGGAAGACCTATTCTCGGGTTTTTGGAAATGGAATATCCAGCTGTTGGTTGACTCATGGATTCGGAAGATACAATGAGGATTCATGGGAGTATGTCCAACCAGTCTCTACAAATTTTGTGGACCTGTAGAAACTGTAAGACCACATGGTGTCCTGGTGATGGGGGGATACTTTGGGAGAATGAGATACCAGGCCCACTGTTTTGGACCATGTAGCCCCCAGACAACGGGAGTGAACGCTTGATTCCAGTGACGTGTGGTGAGGTTCATGGCTGGTGACTCCTTCAGTGTGAGATTTACAAATATTTAAACCCAAAAGAGTAGCTGATTCACTGTTCAGTTGGCAGCCAGCATGATCATGGACTACAGTGACATACCAAATGATGGCAACATGGAAAGGAACATGAAATATCAGATTGGTAGGGCAACTGGTGTGTCCTGCTGTTTACACCATGTCTGGTCATCCTCGCCTGACAGTACATCACCATGATTGTCATCCCAACTTCCATCTATGCCATTGAAACCTGGTGGAACACAGTAACGTGCAGTGAGGTTCATGGCTGGTAACTCCTTCAAAGTCAGATTTACAAATAAATGAACCCAAAAGAGTCGCTTATTCACTATTTAATTGGCAGCCAGCATGCACATTGACCACTGGTTAAGTTTCATATCTCATCAGCATTCTTTAAACACATACAGGTAAGGCGCATATTTGGCTAAGAAAGAACGTGACATTTATAGTGGCAAGAGAGAGCGGAGAGAACGCATTTGCTCCTCACCCTCCATGTGTTCGAAATTTGCCATTAAATGAAGTCCACGCGCCAATCCTTCTCCACGAAAATCTCCGTCACTTTCTTGTAAAAGTCCTCCTTTATTCCTTTAGTCTTAAAACTCTTAATCTTCCATTTTGGCAGTCAGTTGGAAAAAAAATTAAACTAAATGGTCCGCCGCAGTGCACTTGACTTTCTGATGTCGCTAACTTATTGGTGTCTCTAGAAGAACAGCAGCAACGAGGGCCTGTTGAGCTCACATGCACCCCCTTCAGGGCAGCACGGTACTGTCTGCCTCACCTTGTGCCTTCTCCCTGCAGATCAGCAAGACTAATAAATATGTCACACGCATTCATTAAAGATATTAGCCAGACTGTGGAAAGTCAGGGTGTATAATAAACGTGTCTGCACACATTATATTGGCGACATACAGAGAGACAGCAACAGGCACGCGCCAGTCAGCCCAGTGTGTGAGGGAGAGCGCAGTCTGAGGAGAGGTGAGGCCCATTGCTGCCTCACCTCGCATTTCTCCCTTGTATTTGGGATGCACAAACCAGTGTGTTTCTTCATGTCGGTCCCAAGGCCGAATAAATGGGAAGGGTTACGTCAGAAATGGCATCCGGGGTAAAAGTTTGCCAAATCAATATGCGGACAACAATTTTGGATGGTCCGCTGTGGCAACCCCTAATGGGAGCAGCTGAAAGAAGAAGAAAATTTGACCAGGTAATGTGTAAATTCTGTGATTTTGACTGTAAAAATGATTGGAATCATACAGAAAATAAATTTATAGCACAGAGCAGTGGACACATTTATTTTATCTTATCATTATTAGTTTTTGGGTGGCAAGGTGGCGCAGTGGGTAGCGCTGCTGCCTCGCAGTTGGGAGATCTGGGGACCTGGGTTCACTTCCCAGGTCCTCCCTGCGTGGAGTTTCCATGTTCTCCCTGTGTCTGCGTGGGTTTCCTCTGGGCGCTCCAGTTTCCTCCCACAGTCCAAAGACATGCCGGTTAGGTGGATTGGCGATTCTAAATTGGCCCTAGTGTGTGCTTGGTGTGTGGGTGTGTTTGTGTGTGTCCTGCGGTGGGTTGGCACCCTGCCCGGGATTGGTTCCTGCCTTGTGCCCTGTGTTGGCTGGGATTGGCTCCAGCAGACCCCTGTGACCCTGTGTTTGGATTCAGCAGGTTGGAAAATGGATGGATGGATTATTAGGTTTTATACTTGATCATGATGACAGGTGAGGCGCTGCCTCAGCTGCCTCCCCTGACCGCACATCCCTGCTTGATTCTCATGGCTAACAGTAAGTCAGATTCGTGCCCGGTGGGTGTCGTGATGCAACAGAACAGGACAGAAAACACCAAGGTGGATGGAAACATCTACAAGGCACTGCATTTTAATAAAAGACAGTTTGTTTTGCATTTCTGTCACAGTTGTCCGTATACCCCGTGTGGAAGAATAGTTTTAGGGTAATGTAGCTCTCATCTTAAAGAAACAGCATAAAGGGTTAATACATGTCAGAAACCTTTGCTGTCACATCAGGTGTCAAAGAAGAGACAAGTGAACCACAAAAAGAGTTGGGGCAGACACCCAAATATTATTTCCTGGCTGCAAAAGTGTTGTGTACAGTTGAGTACAGATTTGAGTCCACAAACAGAACTGCCTTGATGAGGGAAAGATGGCGGTTTTAAAGTTAGATGACAAGAAGTCATGTCATCAGGACCCAGAACTGGGAAGTGACATCATCATCAGGGATGGAAACTGGAAGTGACGTCATCAGAACAAGGCGGAATTTTCCGTATTCGGTCTGCAGTGGAAAGAGAGAAAGGGTCAGGACACTCTGCCACCCGCTGGTCTGGTGTGGAATTACCCTCACTCAGGCCCTTTAACTCTTTTAGGGCGGATGTCGACTTTCGTCGACAGGTGGGGTTGAGGACGCATGTCGACAAAAGTTGACATCCAGGGGTAGAGGACGACAATCAGCTGTTAATGGCAACAAAACTCACTTTCACATCACAGGCATTCCCGCTCTGCTTGGAGGAATGTTAGGCTCATTGACTCAGCATGTAATCCTTGCGTGTGCATAAGTGACGAAATGTAAAGAAATGTAAATAAAGACAAGATGGCATCGACCTCTCACAAGGGAGCGAAGCGAGTGCAGAAAAGAAAATACTCAGCAGACGAGACGAGTCGGACTCTGATTTTTTAGAATCTGATTTTGTTGAAAGTGATCAGGAGATCGAGCAAGAGAGTAAGGAACTTGCATCAACTGATCGAAAACCAGCAGATGCCACCACAGCTGATTGGCTGCCAGCTGAGCGCATTCGTGCAGCCGATGCACCAATGGCAAGGAGTACCCAGACATTGTAAGTAAGAATTATGTTTCATCCTCATAGGTGGCGCAGTGGTAGTGCTGCTGCTTTGCAGTAAGGAGACTGTGGAAGTTTATGGGTTTGCTTCCTGGTTCCTCCCTGTGTGGATAGCGCTTTGAGTACTGAGAAAAGTGCTATATAAATGTAATGAATTATTATTATTATTATTCTGGACTTCTCTAGCGCCTTCAACACCATCCAACCTCTGCTCCTCAGGGAGAAGCTGACAGAGATGGGAATAGATTCATACCTTGTGGCATGGATCGTGGACAATCTTACAGACAGACCTCAGTAGGAGCACCACAGGGGACTGTACTTTCTCCGGTCCTGTTCAGCCAACATACATCGGACTTCCAATACAACTCGGAGTCCTGCCGCTTGCAAAAGTTCACTGACGACACTGCTATCATGGGAGTGGGCAGGAGGAGGAGTATAGGGACCTAATCAAGGACTTTGTTAAATGGTGCGACTCAAACCACCTACACCTGAACACCAGCAAAACCAAGGAGCTGGTGGTGGATTTTAGGAGGACCAGGCCCCTCATGGACCCCGTGATAATCAGAGGTGACTGTGTGCAGAGGGTGCAGACGTATAAATACCTGGGAGCAATGTTCCCTCTAAGGAGTAGCATATAGTGAGCAAAAAACATTGTTTATGAGCGACATTTTGTTTAAGCCAAAAAATTTATGAGCACCAACTCCGACGGTCGGAGTGAGCAATCGTGCGATAAGTACGAGCGACGGTGTCGGAATGAGCGATCGTGCGGGAAGTATGAGCGACGCTCTGAATTCGTGTGAGCGATTGCTCACGCGCTCAGCTTAGAGGGAACATTGCCTGGGAGTGCAGCTGGATGATAAACTGGACTGGACTGCCAATATTGATGCTCTGTGTAAGAAAGGACAGAGCCGGTTATACTTCCTTAGAAGGCTGGTGTCCTTCAACATCTGCAATAAGATGCTGCAGATGTTCTATCAGACAGTTGTGGCGAGTGCCCTCTTCTACACAGTGGTGTGCTGGGGAAGCAGCATAAAGAAGAGGGACGCCTCACACCTGGACAAACTGGTGAGGAAGGCAGGCTCTATTGTAGGCATGGAGCTGGACAGTCTGACATCCATGGCAGAGCGACGGGCGCTAAGCAGACTCCTGTCAATCATGGAGAATCCACTGCATCCACTGAACAGGATCATCTCCAGACAGAGGAGCAGCTTCAGCGACAGACTGCTGTCACCGTCCTGCTCACTGACAGACTGAGGAGATCGTTCCTCCCCCACACTATGTGACTGTTCAGTTCCACCGGGGGGGTAAACGTTAACATTATACAAAGTTATTGTCTGTTATACCTGCCTGGCACTTGCAGTTTTTAACTCGCACTGTGTTTTTATCACTTTTTAATTAATATTGTTTCTATCAGTATGCTGCTGCTGGTGTATGTGAATTTCCCCTTGGGGATTAATAAAGTATCTATCTATCTATCTATCTATCTATCTATCTATCTATCTATCTATCTATCTATCTATCTATCTATCTATCTATCTATCTATCTATCTATCTATCTATCTATCTATCTATCTATCTATCATATAGTGCCTTTCATCTATCTATCTATCTATCTATCTATCTATCTATCTATCTATCTATCTATCTATCTATCTATCTATCTATCTATCTATCTATCTATCTATCTATCTATCTATCTATCTATCATATAGTGCCTTTCATCTATCTATCTATCTATCTATCTATCTATCTATCTATCTATCTATCTATCTATCTATCTATCTATCTATCTATCTATCTATCTATCTATCTATTATATAGTGCCTTTCATCTATCTATCTATCTATCTATCTATCTATCTATCTATCTATCTATCTATCTATCTATCTATCTATCTATCTATCTATCTATCTATCTATCTATCTATCTATCTATCTATCATATAGTGCCTTTCATCTATCTATCTATCTATCTATCTATCTATCTATCTATCTATCTATCTATCTATCTATCTATCTATCTATCTATCTATCTATCTATCATATAGTGCCTTTCATCTATCTATCTATCTATCTATCTATCTATCTATCTATCTATCTATCTATCTATCTATCTATCTATCTATCTATCTATCTATCTATCATATAGTGCCTTTCATCTATCTATCTATCTATCTATCTATCTATCTATCTATCTATCTATCTATCTATCTATCTATCTATCTATCTATCTATCTATCTATCTATCTATCTATCATATAGTGCCTTTCATCTATCTATCTATCTATCTATCTATCTATCTATCTATCTATCTATCTATCTATCTATCTATCTATCTATCTATCTATCTATCTATCTATCTATCTATCTATCATATAGTGCCTTTCATCTATCTATCTATCTATCTATCTATCTATCTATCTATCTATCTATCTATCTATCTATCTATCTATCTATCTATCTATCTATCATATAGTGCCTTTCATCTATCTATCTATCTATCTATCTATCTATCTATCTATCTATCTATCTATCTATCTATCTATCTATCTATCTATCTATCTATCTATCTATCATATAGTGCCTTTCATCTATCTATCTATCTATCTATCTATCTATCTATCTATCTATCTATCTATCTATCTATCTATCTATCTATCTATCTATCTATCTATCTATCTATCTATCTATCTATCTATCTATCTATCTATCTATCATTGATCTGTGGGAGCCAAACTGGCTACCGGACTTCACAAGACAGCATGGCTTGCTGTTGGACTCGACAGATCACCAGCTACTGTCAGATGAGACAAACAGTTATGCACAGCAATTTTTTTGAATCGCAGGCCGCGCTTGCACCACATCCTTGTTTTTCAAAGTGGAAACCCACAACAAAAGATGAGACGAAGGGCTTTGTGGCATTACAAATAGAGATGGGACTAGACTGGTGATATAACTTCAGGGAGCATTGGTCCAAACGTGCTTTGTCCCCTGGTGGCTTTGGACAGGTTATGCAGCGTGATGTTAGGTACGTGATGCTGCAAAGTTTTATTCACTTCTGTGATAACCAGAAGCAAATCCCATGGGGTGAGCCAGGCTATAACGCCATGTATAAAGTTCAGCCCCTGCTTGACATTGTGGAACCAACATATAAATAATTTTATCAGCCTGGCCGTGATTTGTCTGTGGACGAATCTATGATAAAATACAAGAGACAACCTTTTTTTCCACCAATATATGCCAGACAAGCCCACAAAGTATGGCATAAAGGATTTTGTACTGGCAGAAGCAAGCACTGGTTTCTGCCTGAAAGTAATCACATATACAGGAAAGCATTTCTTTCAAAGAGAGCACTGTCCCTTGACAAGTCCGGTTGTGCTGGAGCTGCTTCAGGGCTATGAACATTTGGGTCATGTTGTGTACATTTGTATAATTTTTATACATGCCCAGAATTGTTCATGGAGCTACAGAGCAGGGGAATTGGAGCTTGTGGCACAGTGAGGGTGAACAGGAGACACATGGCTTCACAGTTGAAGCCAGACAGGCTGAAGATGAAAAGAGGTGACAATACGGTTTTCATGCGGGAGGATAACTTGGTGGCATTGGCATGGCACGATGTCAAACGGGTGACTTGTCTCTCTACAGTACGCACTAACAATATATGTGAGAAAATTATTTGTCAAAAGGGAAACCCAGAAGGTAGGAATCTGGACAAGCCCAGTTGCACTTGAGGAGTATAACTGTAAAATGGCTGGAGTGGATCGACTGGATCAGTTGCTGGGGTCATACGCTTACGGCCATAAATCCACCAAGTGGTGCCACACTGTGTACCATTGCATGCGTGAGATTGCACTTACAAATGGCTATATATTGTTCAAGCAGGCAAACAGTGACAGCACTATGACTGCGGCAGATTTCCGCAAGAAGGTGGTTGACAGCTTGCTGGCAGAGTATGCTGCAGTGCTGTTGGCAAAGCGAGGAAGGCCACCACAAAGAGCAGTGCCAGACAGGCTGACTGAGCGCCACATTCCTGCAACATATGAGGACAAAAAAATACAAACCTGACTGTGTTGTGTGCAGCAACAGACAACAGAAAAGAAGGCACCAGTGCAACACATAATGTGGCAATGCATGTGATTGGCTACTTTGAGCGATGTCATAGTTTGCAGGACTTTGCTGTGTAACAAGCACAGTATGTGAAATCATATAGTATGCAGGCTCGTACAACATGCAAGACAGTAACATTTGTCAAAAGTAAATATTTTTTGTTGATTTGATATGTTAAACCATTGCTTTGTGTTCTTTTTTTAAAAAAAATTCCATCCATCCATCCTCTTCCGCTTATCCGAAGTCGGGTCGCGGGGGCAGCAGCTTGAGCAGAGATACCCAGACTTCCCTCTCCCCGGCCACTTCTTCTAGCTCATCCGGGAGAATCCCGAGGCCAGCCGGGAGACATTAAAAAAAAATTAGTTTTTGGAAAAATATTCAACCCTGGAAGAAAAGAAACAAAAAAAAAAAATTAGCCCTAAAAGAGTTAACAACCTCCCACGCGCACGTGTGTGACACAGGAAACCAGATAAAGGTCAAGGAAACCACAAAATGTACTGAAGGATGACTAAGAGATGACTAAGAAATCAGCAGATGTCCTGTAAAACAACCAGAATGGACAGTTGTGATATGTAGATATGTCAGTAGTGGTGGCTCAACTCACCCTAACCAGAATATAATATAACTGACTTTTATTTAAGAAAACTCATTTGAGTGTAACCCAATAAAACAAGCAGAATAAATGTACAGCAGGTGAAATAAGTATTCAATCCCCTGCTGAATTTGTGAGTTTGCTCACTTGCAAAGAAATAAACAGTCTCTAATTTTTATGGAAGTTTCATTTTAATTGAGAGAGAAAGAATATCAATCAGAAATCCAGAAAAAAAACACATTACATAAAAGTTATAATTGATTTGCATGTCATTGAGTGAATTAAGAAATTGATCCCCTACAAGCCAGCCAGAATTCGGGCTCCCACAGATTGATTGATTGTAATTGAGCACACAGCCAATCAATCAATCAATTACAGATACTCCTGATCTAAACTCATTAGATAGATAGATAGATAGATAGATAGATAGATAGATAGATAGATAGATAGATAGATAGATAGATAGATAGATAGATAGATGTGAAAGGCACTATATAATAGATAGATAGATAGATAGATAGATAGATAGATAGATAGATAGATAGATAGATAGATAGATAGATAGATAGATAGATAGATAGATAGATGTGAAAGGCACTATATAATAGATAGATAGATAGATAGATAGATAGATAGATAGATAGATAGATAGATAGATAGATAGATAGATGTGAAAGGCACTATATAATAGATAGATAGATAGATAGATAGATAGATAGATAGATAGATAGATAGATAGATAGATAGATAGATAGATAGATAGATAGATAGATGTGAAAGGCACTATATAATAGATAGATAGATAGATAGATAGATAGATAGATAGATAGATAGATAGATAGATAGATAGATAGATAGATAGATAGATAGATGTGAAAGGCACTATATAATAGATAGATAGATAGATAGATAGATAGATAGATAGATAGATAGATAGATAGATAGATAGATAGATAGATAGATAGATGTGAAAGGCACTATATAATAGATAGATAGATAGATAGATAGATAGATAGATAGATAGATAGATAGATAGATAGATAGATAGATAGATAGATAGATAGATAGATAGATGTGAAAGGCACTATATAATAGATAGATAGATAGATAGATAGATAGATAGATAGATAGATAGATAGATAGATAGATAGATAGATAGATAGATAGATAGATAGATGATGAAAGGCACTATATAATAGATAGATAGATAGATAGATAGATAGATAGATAGATAGATAGATAGATAGATAGATAGATAGATAGATAGATAGATAGATAGATAGATAGATAGATACTTTATTAATTCCAAGGGGAAATTCCTATACTCCAGCAGCAGCACACTGAAAATAACAATATTAAATTAAAGAGTGATAACAATGCAGGTATAACAGATAAATAACTTTGTATAACGTTTACCCCCTCGGGTGGAATTGAAGAGTCACATAGTGTGATGGAGGAGCGATCTCCTCAGATTGTAGAAGAGTACGCTCGCCACAACCGTCTGATAGAACATCTGCAGCATTTTATTGCAGATGTTGAAGGACGCCAGCCTTCTAAGGAAGTATAGTCGACATTATGTGTATAAAGCACACTTGGCGCTAGGTATCAGCACTTCCGGTACTGGCACCATGGATGGTGTCTCTTCTATAAAGGATGATCACTTCCGGTTCCAGCCTCGATGACATCACTTCCTGCCATGGCCTTTCAATCCACCATCTTGTCAAACTGATAATCAATTCTGTTTTGGACTTCAACTTGAACACAACTCAACTAAAAAGTCAACCGTTTGCAGCCAGGGCACAATATATGGGTGGCTGCCCCAAACCTTTTTGACGTATCTGTGTCTTTCTTATGACAACAGTTCCCCTTCTGTAGCTCACATGTAAGTCCAAAGTTCCAGCTCAACTGTTGGCAGCAGTTGAAATGAAGAGTATAATTGGACGCCGACCCCAAGCAGTGACAGTCTTAACTGTGAAACGTCAGTCTGCGCCATGATAAAGAACAATGAAGCTCACCCGAGTCCGTGGGAAAGAGCAGAACGCCCAATTCACAAATCAAATGAGAATCACCGACTTCCACTTAACAGTAGAAGTTCCAGGACTTTGTCTTATGGCCCAGGCAGATCATTCGATTTTCCCGTCTTCTTCTTCTTGGTTGTCCCCTCTCTTTTTAAAATGGCCTGCTTTATGCAATTTGCTCCCAGAAAACAAAATAAGGAAACCGGATGTCCCACCTCTGGGGCACGGCTGTCAGTCTCAGTCTGTAAGTACTATCCACACAAAACCCAATCGACAGCAGAATAACACATTACTTTAGTTTATGTCGGCATGCGACCAAAGAAACTGTCCCTCATTAGCAGCTTCAGGTGTCACTATCACAACACCCACACTACCATATAAACGAACAGAGTCAAGGAAGAAAGGGAGAAAAATGGAAGAGAAAGGAGGGAAGGCAAACATCTGGAAAGCCAGCGTGAGGACCTGACCGGTCGGCTGGGGATCTCCAAGTGAAGAGTGCCATTCTGAGGAGGTGGATGAAGCCATGTTGAAGATTTAAAGGAGCAGGGGAAGATCATGGGCTTCAGGGTCAATGTAAACGTCACCGGAGGTGGCACTGAGTAGAATGGGCTCTGAGGAACTCTCAAAGGGAAGTCAATGGAGGTGGCTCGGTTGCGGCTGAGAAGGCCGGTGCCCCCTTGGCATCTCCAGTCTGCTGGTTTACTGTTGAGTGGGAGGCTTGCTGGCAAAAGAGAAAGTACGACTCACAATTAATTACTCTCAAAGGCACTGTTTTTAAGGATCTGTTTATGGAGAAATGTTTATTTGACGTATTTGATTTCTTCTTTTTCTGTATTAAACATGAACTTTTGTGACTTATTGTCACTTGTTATTATCCTTCCTCGGTTATGAGTATCAAAGTCCTGGGAAACATAAGATGCCCATGGCTGTGGGCAGCCAGGGCACCATAAAAGGCTCAGGAGATGAAACAAAATCAAAGAACGAGGCAAAATCAAACTGCCAACAAGTTTAAAGCCCTAACAGTGGTAGGGTGTTGTACCTTGTTAGCCATTGTGGATGGAACGAGAAGTCAAGGAAAATGACGCAGTTTATTGGCTAACAGTTAGCCAATAAGAGGGATCATTTTGTTTGACAAAAATGTGAGACTCCCCAATTGTAATGAAATGGAGTTTCCCTCCAAGGCAAAATGAAGGAGACCACCAAAAACAAGCTGGGAAGTTGTCCAGAATCCTACCTGGTCTGCCCAGCAATGGCTCACCAGACTAATGCCAGGCCCCTAATACTACCCTACCGGCTTCAGCTGGTTTGGAAAGCTGTCAAAAACAACTTTAAGAGTCCCAAAATGTAGTAAAAGCCCCAAAAGAAGAAGGATAACAGTAAACCTTCGGCTTGACATAGGATTCAGAATCCTTATAAGTAAATGATTTCTCAGCACAATAACCATTTTGTAACTTTTGTCTTTATGATGCGAGTTGGTTGTTGTGGTCAGCATCAAGCAGGTCAGAACTTCGATGCCAATTACTGTGCAAATAGTTGTGATAATCGACATTTTTTTTGACATTTTCGATTCAAAGTTTGCAGTGTTACACACATGCGAGTAGGAGGAAGCTGTTTGGACCAAGTAAAGGAAATTCCACGCCAGGCCAGGGGGTGGCGGGGTTCACTAAACCCTCCTCTCTTGTCTCTACAGATCAAACACAGCAAAAACTGCCTGATTCAACCTTGAAGACATCACTTCCAGTTCCAAAAGGAGGCCATGATCCTGCCGACTACGCCACTGCGAAATAATCAGCCTCAACACAGGAAAAAGGTTTGGGGCAGCCACCCATATATCGTCCCTGGCTACAAATGGGTAATTGATAAAAAGAGCACTATGGGCACAGGTCGAGTTCCAGACTGAACTGATTTAGTGATCAAAACACGGCGGCTTTGAAGGCCAGGACTGGAAGTGACATGGCGGAACTGGAAGTGAAATGCTTCTGGGCACCAGAACCAGAAGTGATGTCTTCAAGGTTGAATCAGGCAGGTTTTCCCGTGTTAGGTCTGTAGAGACAAGAGAAGAGGGTTTGGCCTGGCATGGAATTACTTTCACTTGTCCATACAGCTCCCTCCTACTCACCCGTGTGTGACAGCAGATAAATCCCTAAAGACAGTTTAGTGACTATTTCATTTTTTGATAATGACGTTTGTTAGTATCTTTAAGACTTCAGTTTTTGCTTAGTGCTTTTAGCTCTTATGAAAGTGCGGCTTGATTTTTAATACCATTATAAACAATAGCAACTCACCACCCAAAAGTGGTTGAGAAACACTGCCATAGACTATAACGGTGCAATCCTAGCGTGCTTTTACAACGTCTCATTTCCTGGTCTACTGCTTAAAAACTTTCAGTTTTCTTCCAAGACAGCACACAGATTTGGCTTGGCTATCGACTAAAGTTTCATCTTCTGGTTCGTGCTTAAAATTCCATCTGCTGTTTTTCCTTAGCAGAACATTTACCGCTAACTATTGATAGCAAATATTATATTTTTGGAAAAAAAAAATCCAATTATAAGATAACAAATATGGTGTGCCGCGGTCCTATATAAATGAGAAATATGATTCAAAGTGTCATGAGACTTCCGCAGATGATGGAAAAGTTTTATGTCTTTATGTTTTTTGTTTTTTAAAGTTAAGATTCATTTAAAATTGCTATTTACTTGCTTTGTGGACAACATCATTTTATTTGCTTCAGAAGTTCTTGAATTCTCTGCCCATTTCACAAGCTGGGGGACAGCTGAAGGGCTTTAGTGACTGTAATTCGACCACCACTCCAGGGGTTGGCGCTGTGTCCAAATGCGTTTTTTTTTGTTCTCCCTCTCCGGACCAGATGACTGACAGCTATAACACCTCTCATGTCACTTCCACCGCCAGTCCACCTGGTCCCGCCTCTTCCTGCCAGAAGGACTGAAAACCAGAAACTCCGCCATCTTTGTCAGTTCTATCCTGAAGGACTTTAATGACTGCAGTTCCACTGCCACTCCAGAGGATGGCGCTGCTATATAATTCCTTTTTTCTTCCACCCTCTGCAGACCGGATGACTGACAGCTGTAACACCTCTGATGTCACTTCCAGGTTCATTTCATCTGGACCCCACCTCTTCCTGCCAGAAGGTCTGAAAACCAGAAACTCATCCATCTTTGTCAGTTCTGTCATGACAGTGACTGTCACTAGTTCTACTGCCACTCCAGAGGATGGCGCTATGTTCTAATGCCTTCATTTCTCTTTTCCATCTCCGGGCCAGATGATTGACAGCTATAACACCTCTGATGTCATTTCCACTGCCAGTCCACCTGGTTCCGCCTCTTCCTGCCAGAAGGACTGAAAACCGAAAACTCCACCATCTTTCTCAGTTCTATCCTGACAGTGACTGTGACTAGTTCTACCATCACTCCAGAGGATGGTGCTGTGTCCTAATGTCTTTGTTTTTCTTCTTCCTTTTTGGACCGGATAATTGCCAGACCACCTGGACCCACCTGTTTCTGTCAGAAGGACTGAAAACCAGAACCTCCGCCATCTTTGTCAGTTCTATCCTGAAGGACTTTAGTGACTGCACTTCCACTGCCACTCCAGAGGATGGTGCTGCGTCATAATTCCTTTTTTCTTCCACCCTCTGTAGACCGGATGAAAGACAGCTGTAACACCTCTGATGCCACTTCCGGTTTCATTTCATCTGGACCTCACCTCTTCCTGCCAGAAGGTCTGAAAACCAGAAACTCAGCCATCTTCGTCAGTTCTGTCATGACAGTGACTGTGACAAGTTCTACTGCCACTCCAGAGGATGGTGCTGTGTCCTAATGTCTTTGTTTTTCTTCTCCCTTTTCGGACCAGATAATTGCCAGACCACCTGGACTCACCTGTTTCTGCCAGAAGGACTGAAAACCAGAACCTCTGCCATCTTTGTCAGTTCTATCCTGAAGGACTTTAGTGACTGCAGTTCCACTGCCATTCCAGAGGATGGCACTGTGTCATAATTCCTTTTTTCTTCAACCCTCTGCAGACCGGATGAAAGACAGCTGTAACACCTCTGATGTCACTTCTGGTTTCATTCCAGCAGGACCCTGTCTCTTCCTGCCAGAAGGTCTGAAAACCGGAAACTCTGCCATCTTTGTCAGTTCTGTCATGACAGTGACTGTGACTAGTTCTACTGCCACTCCAGAGGATGGCGCTGCATCATAATTCCTTTTTTCTTCCACCCTCTGCATACCGGATGATTGACAGCTGTAACACCTCTGACGTCACTTCCAGTTTCATTCCACCTCTTCCTCCTGGAAGCTCCACCATCTTTGTTAGTTCTGTCCTAAACTCAGGTCTGAAAAGACATTTCTGCAGTTATTTCCTGTTTCGTCTTTGCTTTGCAATTCAGAGGGTTACCAGGCTGGTCGTCATCTCTTTATTCTTACACAACTTCTAACTTGATTTGACTCTTTTGCTTTTTACTCAGTTTCTTTCTAATTGCAGCATCTCTGTTTCTCTCCCTCTTCTCCTGAAGATCTTTACCAGCACATTACATTAGAGCAGAGCAATAAAGGACAAAGTGAGTGACAGAGGAGTGGAAAAGTTTCACTGAAAGGCAGAAGACACTGAACTCACACCTCATCGGTAGCGTAGCCAAAGGGGGGCGTGGATGTGCGATTGCACATCTAATCAATCTTCAGTCTTCAAATTCAAATATAGTAAAACCTTGGATTGCGAGTAACTTGGTCTGCGAGTGTTTTGGATGACGAGCTAAAATTTTTAATAAATTTTGACTTGATAAATGAGCGAGGTCTTGCAATACGAGTAGTACGTATATGCTTTGTCCGCCGAGCGTCACGTGGGGATTGTGGGTAATCGTCTTCCATGCTTGTTCTCAGTCGCCGTGCCTCACTCATATAGTCAACATCCGTACGTGTGTATGCTGTTTACAATAGCTTTGTGACCACATGTGTGTGTTGTAACGTGTAAGTCCCTGTCTTGCACCCCAAAACACTAAGCTGAGTCTCAGTACTTTAGCAAAGCCAGCTTTATTCAGCGTGAAACAGGAACAGCACGGTTATTTGTTATAGTGGGATCTGCTACTCTCCTATACACAGACACAGCAGTCAGGCAGGGTCATGGCCAGGTTAGTGGCCAAGTAATACTGTGCCCTGCGCATTTATAATGTTCCTTGTATCAGCCATCGACGGCAGGCGCTTATAGCTTCATTGCGACCTTTTCTGATTCACTTTTACGGCGAACTGCTACAGCGCTGGAAGCCTGCAGTTGCTTTGGGACACTCTTCCATGTGTCGTTCCGTTGGGAGGGAATCCCAAAAGAGTTTAGAAACCTTACAGTGCTTAAAGCGTTTTTTAAATTTTGTGTCCAAGCGTAGTGACTCTTCAGGCAAAAGCAACTGTCATTGGAGAGGCTAAAGTCACAAAAAAAGAAGAAGATTCCAGTGAGCCAACACATAGCAGGGATTCCGTTAGTTAGAGTGAAAGTCATCCTACACACTAACCCTCCTCCTCCTCCTCTCATCTCCCTCACATCAGCCACGATTCTTTTCAAAGGTAAAGTGCAGGTTACGTTGTTTTACGTATTTTTACTTTATATTTTGTATTAATCATTTTTATATAAATATTATTGGGTTTTGGAACGAATCATCTGAGTTGCCATTATTTCTTATGGGGAAATTTGCTTTGATATACGAGTGCTTCGGATTACAAGCACATTTCCGGAACGAATTATGCTCGCAAACCGAGGTTCCACTGTATGTATATTGTGGCAGATTGCTGGGGTTATTACCTGGCCGGGATGCCAAAAAGGACCGGAAGGTGGCAGGAATAGCTTCCGGGCCACGAGGGGGCAACCGCCCTGGAGCAGGAGAGGACCACGGGAGAAGAATAAACAGCTTCTGGCCTGTTGGGACCCTTGGCCACCGCCAGGGGGGCGCCTTAAGCCTCGTAGGACTTGGAAATAGTTACTTCCGTCACACTTGGCAAGATGGCGGAGGAACCTGCCAGGGACGCCTGGAGTGCTTCCGGTGAAAAGGGCAGCACTTCCGCCACACCAGGAAGTGCTGCCGGATGGATGTCATCAGACACCTGGAGCACATCTGGGCAGGGATTAAAGACGCCGCCTTCCTACAGTCTGAGAGCCAGAGTCAGGAGTGGGAGTTGGACAAAGCTCCCAGGAGGAGAGTAGAGGCGGCTAAGGACTGAGAAAAGGACTGAATTAGGGTGATTATTGCTGTGTGCATTGTGTGGTGTTTTGGAACTGTCTTTATTTATGAATAATAAACGTGTGGTTTCCGACTGGTGGTGTCCGGGCAAGTCTCACAATATATATCCATCCATCCATTATCCAACCCGCTGAATCCAAACACAGGGTCACAGGGGTCTGCTGGAGCCAATCCCAGCCAACACAGGGCACAAGGCAGGAACCAATCCCGGGCAGGGTGCCAACCCACCACAGGACACACACAAACACACCCACACACCAAGCACACACACTAGGGCCAATTTAGCATCGCCAATCCACCTAACCTGCATGTCTTTGGACTGTGGGAGGAAACCGGAGCGCCTGGAGGAAACCCACACAGACACGGGGAGAACATGCAAACTCCACGCAGGGAGGACCCGGGAAGCGAACCTCAGGTCCCCAGGTCTCCCAACTGCGAGGCAGCAGCGCTACCCACCGCACTACTGTGCCGCCACAATATATATATATATATATATATATATATATATATGGTTGCAATAGTTTACTGTCAAATAAATGCAAAGAGTACACGACACGTGTTTCGCCCTCATTCTGGGTAGGTAACCACCCACACTAACAGATTGTGACACAGACTTCGAATGCCGTGAATATATATATATATATATATATTCATTGCATTCGTAGTCTGAGTCACAACCTGATTGTATGGGTAGTTACCTCTACAGGCTGTCAAATAAATGAACTACACACCATGGCGCAGCATAAAGGGACTTTGTCTCTGATGAATCCAGTACATTATTTGACAGTAAACTACGCAACATATATATATATATATATATATATATATATATATATATATATATATATATATATATATATATATATATATATATATATATATATTGTGATGGATGGCTGGGGCCCCTGCAGCATATGTGCCAGGGGAGCAAGCATGGGAAACACAACATCTCCCCCTTGATGCTAGATGGCAGCCTCCCTGGGTTGCAGTGGTACCTCGGACTCCCCCAGGGCTTCATGGGGGTTGGAGTTTTGTGCAGCCCTATTGGGCTCCGCAGGCGCCGCCAGTTTCGCCACACCTGGAATAAAACGAGCCAGCAACCACCACTCAGCATCCAGAGTCAGGTGGAGGAGGACGAGGTTGCCTGGGTGGAGTGATGGTGCAGAGGAAGAGTGGTTTGCTTTTGTGTGTCTGTCTTTTGGCACTGTGTTGTGGTTGCGGGACACGGGGAAGACGTACCCCTCAGCTGAAGAAAATAAAAGTCTCTTAATTTTATACGTGTGCCTCCGTTTCCAATCTGTGTTGGGTTGGGCGCATATATAGTGCCTTATTACAAAATATATATATATATATATATATATATATATATATATATATATATATATATATATATATATATATTGTGGAACGTGCCCTGGACACAGACAGGTAGACATGTTTTCACACCACCACATGTTTATTTACACTACTATTTACAGTTATAAGTTCCACACAACCCCCCAGATTACCCCAAAGTCCAGGCCTCACACTATGCCTCCTCCCAGACCTCGTCCTTCTCCTCACCCGATTCCAGCCTTGAATGAAGGGAGGCGGCCCCTTTTATAGCCACCCGGATGTGCTCCAGGTGCTTCCCGGCAATCTTCCGCCAGCATCCCCAGTGTGGCAGAAGTGCCAGCTGTGTACCCGGAAGCACTCTGGATGTCCCCGATCCTCTTCTCTCCCAGTACTTCTGGGTGTGGCGGAAGTGCTGAGGCCCAGGGCTCCCAAGGCATCCAGGCGCCCCCTGGTGGTGACCACAGGCCCCTACAGGGCTGAGCTCCAAAGCTCTCTACCCGTGGTCCCCATAGCAACCAGGGCGGTCACCCCCACATGGTCTGAGGAAGGCATAAGCCCTCTTCTTTTCCACATTTTGTTATGTTACAGCCTTATTCCAAAATGGATTAAATTCATTTTTTTCCTCAGAATTCTACACACAACACCCCATAATGACAATGGGAAAAAAGTTTACTTGAGGTTTTTGCAAATTTATTAAAAATTAAAAAACTGAGAAAGCACATGTACATAAGTATTCACAGCCTTTGCCATAAAGCTCCAAATTGAGCTCAGGTGCATCCTGTTTCCCCTGATCTTCCTTGAGATGTTTCTGCAGCTTCATTGGAGTCCACCTGTGGTAAATTCAGTTGACTGGACATGATTTGGAAAGGCACACACCTGTCTATAGAAGGTCCCACAGTTGACAGTTCATGTCAGAGCACAAACCAAGCATGAAGTCAAAGGAATTGTCTGTAGACCTCCGAGACAGGATTGTCTCGAGGTACAAATCTGGGGAAGGTTACAGAAAAATTTCTGCTGCTTTGAAGGTCCCAATGAGCACAGTGGCCTCCATCATCTGTAAGTGGAAGAAGTTCGAAACCACCAGGACTCTTCCTAGAGCTGGCCGGCCATCTAAACTGAGCGATCAGGGGAGAAGGGCCTTCGTCAGGGAGGTGACCATGAACCCGATGGTCACTCTGTCAGAGCTCCAGAGGTCCTCTGTGGAGAGAGGAGAACCTTCCAGAAGGACAACCATCTCTGCAGCAATCCACCAATCAGGCCTGTATGGTAGAGTGGCCAGACGGAAGCCACTCCTTAGTAAAAGGCACATGGCAGCCCGCCTGAAGTTTGCCAAAAGGCACCTGAAGGACTCTCAGACCATGAGAAGGAAAATTCTCTGGTCTGATGAGACAAAGATTGAACTCTTTGGTGTGAATGCCAGGCGTCACGTTTGGAGGAAACCAGGCACCACTCATCACCAGGCCAATACCATCCCTACAGTGAACCATGGTGGTGGCAGCATCATGCTGTGGGGACTGGGAGACTAGTCAGGATAAAGGGAAAGATGACTGCAGCAACGTACAGAGACATCCCGGATGAAAACCTGCTCCAGAGCGCTCTTGACCTCAGACTGGGGCGATGGTTCGTCTTTCAGCAGGACAACGACCCTAAGCACACAGCCAAGATATCAAAGGAGTGGCTTCAGGACAACTCTGTGAATGTCCTTGAGTGGCCCAGCCAGAGCCCAGACTTGAATCCGATTGAACATCTCTGGAGAGATCTTAAAATGGCTGTGCACCGACGCTTCCCATCCAACCTGATGGAGCTTGAGAGGTGCTGCAAAGAGGAATGGGCCAAACTGGCCAAGGATAGGTGTGCCAAGCTTGTGGCATCATATTCAACAAGACTTGAGGCTGGAATTGCTGCCAAAGGGGCATCGACAAAGTATTGAGCAAAGGCTGTGAATACTTATGGACATGGGATTTCTCAGTTTTTTTATTTTTAATAAATTTGCAAAAACCTCAAGTAAACTTTTTTCACGTTGTCATTATGGGGTGTTGTGTGTAGAATTCTGAGGAAAAAAATGAATTTAATTCATTTTGGAATAAGGCTGTAACATAAGAAAATGTGGAAAAAGTGATGCACTGTAAATACGTTAAGTAATTCTCTCATGCAAAGCAGACAGACATCCAGACAGACAGACGTTGGAATTATATATATATATATAGAGAGAGAGAGAGAGATTATCCGCCGGCGTAGTAGTGAAACAGGATGGTGAGGGTGGCAGGGCCCTGCCCACCCAGCTCCCCACTCCTGACGTCCCGCCTCCCCCCCAAAACAGCCTCTGTCTCTCGGATTAGTGCGAATATATCACCCCTGCCAGCGAACTATGAGATGAGAGAAGTCGCAAAATCAACTGGAATGTTCTGGCAAATTGTAGAAAAAAAAAAGACGATCTAAATTCATTAAGTAGTTCAGAGGTTCTCAAATTGTGGGACGCGAATGTTGCCATATGTGGCGTAATTTCGCTATTCGTATAGCGTGTATCGGCAGCAAAAAATATAGGAATAAATTTTATTAGGGTTTCAAAAAAAACGTTAGGGGGGCGCGATTAAAACTGTTATGAAAAGTCAGGTCGCAAATACTTAAAGGTTGAGAAACGCTGAAGTAGTTATCTTGCGAAAAGCGGACAGACAGGCAGACATACTGTACGTCGGATTTTCTATATATAGAGATATAAAACTCGACAAGAACAATTTCAAGAGGAGGCCACAGCTCTGATGACGTCACACCCGCCCGCTCCATCGACCAACTTTTGATATTCCAAGTCCTCCTCCTCCTCCTCCTGCACGTTTCGTGTTCTCCATTCCCAACCCCTTTGGCCCACTTGGCAGGCCCCCCGCACACAACCCCCATCCTCCTAAAGAAGGCCTTTTGATGAAGTGTTCATTTGGTCCTGATTATACGAGGAACATCTGAAACGTTTAATTTATGACATCAGCTCAGGAGGCCTAAAAAGAGCAAAGGAAGAAGAAGAAGAAGTTAAAGGAAGACGCTTTCTCCCAAATGTAACGTGCGAGCTGGCTCCCAGATGTCAAGGGTGGGCAACCCAGTGGTGTTAGCAGAGGGAAACAGACGAATTTAAAAGAAAATGAAGGAGAAGGCTTTGCCAGTGAGCAGATGCTTCATGATGATGGGCTGCAATGTGCGTGGTTCTAAACAAGAAAAGAAAAGAAAAGCCATTTGGGTCCTGACAACCCTGATATTTACACAAACATGAAAGGCCTTTATGACCAATGGGCAGCCCACTCATCTTGAAGAACATCTGGAGTGCAGATTGCAGCTAGAAGAGTGCCATCTGTTATCAGGAACACAAGAGTAATATGGCTGTTATTAATGTCGATCGCACCGTGACAGATCTGGACTTTCAGAACCCAGAAATTGGCCGATGGGGGGCTTCTACATAAGTGACTGTAATGAATAAACTCAAAGTCACAAGACAGGTGGGCTTACTCCTTAGGGTAGAAGGTCAGTGTTTGCTGGTGTGACCATAGCAACGAGCACAAACAATCCCCCCCCAGCTCCACCCTTGCCTGCCTAGACACCTCAGTGTAAGTGGAAGTTAATGAGATTTGGTTCAAAGTGCGAGGGCCGTGCCTCATAAACATAAGGTGGGCGTCTAAACGAAGAGGAGTGTGAGGATGTCCTTTATCTATGAGATGATCCGACACATTTAAACCATTCAAAGTGTCTGGACTGTTGGCTAAAGAAGAAGAAATCCTCTTTATTAAGTCTGGTTAAGGCACTTTAAGCCAAATTCAAAGCCTACAGTGTGCTGCCTGCTGACTCACTCGCTCCATAATGAGGGTCACTGACTCACCCGGCGCCCAGACTCATTTTATCAGGATGACTCTAGGAGTGGAGACCTGGGATGGGGCAAAAAAGGTCCTGTGCCAAGGAGACAACTGGTAGGATGGAGCGGGTAACGAAACAATTTTAAGGGCAAAGCCGAAAGAATAGTCAGTCGAAAAGTTCAAATCTCTCTATTATAAAAAAAAATCTTGGAAGGAGACGAGACGTGATTTTCTCGGAGAGACACTTTCACGTCCCGTTAGAGATAATGGAAGTACGAAACTTTCAAAAGTCGTAAAAAAAGGATTAGCATTAGTGCGAGCAAACGGAAATTATTACTCGGTGAAATAACGGAACAGCGAAAAGAGATTGAATATATCGTTCGGATTGAAACTTGAAGTCGGAGGTATTGTAGATCGTCTAATTCGTGTTGCCATCAGGGAAAAAAAAAAAGGAGTGTTTCTTCCCAGTGAAGAGGTGTATTAAAAGATTCCAAAAACGCTGGCGCGGGACACATGCAGAGCAGGTTAGACATAATGGAAGTACGAAAATTCGAAAGTCTTCAAAAAAGGATAGTAAAGATCGCATTAGCAGAAACAAAATGAAATTATTACTCTGTGAAATAACAGCGAAAAGAGATCGAATATATCGTTCGGATTGAAACTTTAAGTCAGAGACTTGTAGATTGTCTAATTCGTGTTGCCAGCGAGAATTAAAAGATTCCAAAAACGTTGGCGCGGCATGAACTCCCGTGAGACGTTTAACATGAGATTCTATCAAGTCGCGCCCTACTTACAACCATTTTCAAACAAGACCACCGTCATCTCACCTCTCAATCGTGTGAATGCTTTTAGCA
Source organism: Erpetoichthys calabaricus (assembly GCF_900747795.2). NCBI lineage: Eukaryota > Metazoa > Chordata > Cladistia > Polypteriformes > Polypteridae > Erpetoichthys > Erpetoichthys calabaricus. The sequence continues at coordinate 5,143,367 of NC_041402.2, read as the reverse complement.
GACACACTTTCTGTGCTCTCAGCTCTTACAAATTTTATCGGGACAATAATTTTATACGTTCTTGGTGACACGTCAACGACAAAGCGAACAAGAAAGAGCAGGGACAAACATTCGAAAAAGTCGTTTTATTCATTAGAGAGAAAGAAAACGATATTCACTCCCAGGCAGTTATACATTGCGTTGTCATGATGGAAGTCCAAACACGGAATCAAAATTCAATGCCATCTTAAAGAAAAGTTCATTCCAAATATTGTTTTTACTAAAGTTTTAAAGTAAAAGTGAAAATAATGTGTAGCAAGGCTACATAACTTCAGGCGAGTTGGCCTTCTGGACTGGCCGTCGCTATATAATGTGGCTGGGAGGGTATCTAAGGAATAGCCCTTCAGGCACTTTTGTGGACGACCAAGTGCTCGGAGGACCCCGCCCGGTAAATATTCCAGCTGCCAGTTGCCGGCGTCATGTTGCTATAACAACTAAGCAGGGAAAGGATGTTTCGGTGGGAAACTTTTCTTTTTAAGGGGAATGGCGGATCAAGGAGGAAGGAAAAGGCAAGGAGGCGACTATCTGCAAATTTAAGAATCTTCAGGATCAGACTTCACCCAGGGACGTCTGCTATTTGTGGGTGGCCAACCCCGAAGTTGAATCAGTGCGACGAATCCCCGAGAAGAGGCCAGGGGCTGGTGTTCTCTTGGGTGCTCCCATTTGGTGAGTTTCTTCGGGATAGCCAGCCGGGAAGCCGTTTTCGCCGTTTCACTCCATCCTACAGTAGGAACTGTACTGCAGGCTTCTTCGCCGCGTTCATGGACTACGTTACATCTTTCTTTTTTTTTTGTTTTTCCTTTATGTCTGTTTCAAACCAGGGGTTAAGATTTGGCTGCTGGGGAGGGCGTCTGGGGAAAAGGGTTCACAAATGAGCACTCAGGCACCGGTCCAGTGAATGTATTCATTGGATTACAAAATACTTAACCAGTCTGATTTTCGGTAATTATTTAGGGGTACGTACAGGAGAGAAGAGGGGCTGAGGACCGAATATGTTAATGCTATTTTATCCTTCAAATATCGTCCACACAATTATTGCAAGTGCATATGTAACAACTCCATCCATCCATTTTCCAACCCGCTGAATCCGAACACAGGGTCACGGGGGTCTGCTGGAGCCAATCCCAGCCAACACAGGGCACAAGGCAGGAACCAATCCCGGGCAGGGTGCCAACCCACCGCAGGCCTTCCATCCAGTGAACTGTTATTTAGAAGACGATCGACAGATGAGAATCAAACTCTCGGATGGCCAACATTTTCATTTCTAATTTTAGAGACACAGGAGAGTCGCTCCAGGCGGACTGCACTGTTATATTCGGTTATTCGCACCTTCGGTATCTCACTGTGGACTCTCAGTTTCGTTTTTCTCCATTTCTGATCAGCTCTCCGCCGTGTTCTCTTTTAGTCAGACACTCTTGGGGTCTTCCGTGGTATGAAAGTGCTGGTGGGTTTCTTCGGAGTCTTTTCAGGGGCCACCATGTCGGCTGCAGCTCTCGCCTTACCATTCGTATTTTCCACCTTACTAGCTACACTGCTAGCATTACTGAGGTGGGCACTGATTGTTTAGAATATTAGCAAACATTGAAGCTGCAGATGAACCAAAGTAACGTTTTTCTAACAAAACGCTTCTCGTTACTTGTAGTTATCAGTACGTCGACATGAAATAATCCGCAAAGGTGGTCCGAAATACCGACATCCACCACCTCCCTGAATGCACAAAAAGAGACTTGCAATGTGCACACTTAGCTCTCCATGTAAAAGCTAGGATTTATATAAGAGAACTTGATAAGGGGTGGGGTGGTGGGTGGGCACACTCGCTTATTTACAACAGCTCTGAGCCCTCCGTGACGCAACAGTCTGAAGAAACTGGGAAATGACGACACCCCTCACTCAAGTAGGGAATTGCAGCCAAACTTGCTAAATGACGACTCCCGTGTACAGGAATCCCTCGCTTAACAAGTCGAAGCGTTTCCAGAAATGACTTTGCTATGAGAAACTCTTCTTTTTCAGAAGTAAAATTCAAATGGACAGCTTCGGGGTGCGTTCTTCCATCCATCCATTATCCAACCTGCTGAATCCGAACACAGGGTCACGGGGGTCTGCTGGAGCCAATCCCAGCCAACACAGGGCACAAGGCAGGAACCAATCCTGGGCAGGGTGCCAACCCACCACAGGACACACACAAACACACCCACACACCAGGGTCCAATTTAGAATTGCCAACCCACCTAACCTGCATGTCTTTGGACCGTAGGAGGAAACTCACGCAGACACGGGGAGAACATGCAAACTCCACGCAGGGAGGACCCGGGAAGCGAACACCCAGGTCTCCTAACTGCGAGGCAGCAGCGCTACCCACTGTGCCACAGTGCCGCCCTATGTAAAAAACTCCTATTTTTTAAATTGTATCTCTGGTTAACCAAACCCAGGGGTTGGGCGAGAGAAGCGAGCAGGGGCCAGAGCCCCCTAGTCAAATCAAATCAAAATATTATTTATAAGACACAATTTTAAAAAGCACTATAAGTGTAAACCAATGTGTGTTTTTAGTGTTGATTTAAACACTTGGGTTGATGATGCCGGCCTAATTTCAATTGGCAGAGCCTTCCATAACTTTGGTGCTAGAACTACAAAGGCATGATCACCCCTAGTCTTCATCTTAGACCAGTGGTTCTCAAACTGTGAGGTAACAAAAAAGGGGGCGCGAATGTTGCCACATGTGGAGTAATTTCGCTATTCGTAGGAAAATTTTAAACTTGTAGCGGTGTATCGGCAGCAAATAATATAGGAATAAATTTTATTAGGGTTTCAAAAAAACGTTAGGGGGCGCGATTAAAACTGTTATGAAAACTCGGGTCGCAAATACTTAAAGGTTGAGAAATGCTGTCTTAGACTTTGGCACGACCAAAGCGGACTGGTGGGAGCGGATTGGTGTATACTGGACCAGCAACTCGACCAGACAGGATGGGCCAGCACCATTCAGTGACTTAAAAACCAAAAGTCAAATTTTAAACTGAATCCTAAATTCAACTGGGAGCCAATGAAGCGAGGCCAGGATTGGGGTAATGGACACAACTTTCTGAGAACCAGTAAGAAAATGAGCAGCAGCAGTCGGAATCATCTGCAGCCGAGAAAGATGAGATTTACTGATTTCTTAATAAAGTGAATTACAATAGACGAGGCGTGATATGATAAAAGCATGGCGTACCTTCTTCAAATCTGAGTGCCCCAAGAAACGGTTTGAGCAAGCAGTCTAAGCTGGAAAAAGCAGCTCTTGACAATGGATGAGATCTGTTTATTAAAATAAAGATTGGAATCAAGGAAAAACCCCAAGATTTTTTGACGTGGGGTTTGCAAAACCCAGCTAGTGAGCTGAGCTGATCCCTGACAGCCCCATCAGAAGCCATTGGTCCAAATATGATAACCTCAGTCTTACTCTGATTGAGATTCAGAAAAATGTACGGCCATCCAATGTTTGACCTCATCATTACATTTATGTTGTGAATTTAAGGACTCCTTAGTCATAGGTAAATAAATCTGGGTATTGTCAGCGTAGAAATGAAATGAAATACCATATTTGCGAAATATGGGCCCAAGGGGTATAACAAAGGACCCAGACCTGGACCAGTGGCTGGCTGAGCCGATTCTCCTCTTCTAGATGTTCGACTTGATGTTTTTTTTGGAAGAAATAAGTGGACAGGACTGGTGAGCTTTGTTGGGCCGAAGGGACTGTCTTTGTCTAGATTGTCCGAATGTTCTTTCTCTATTCTGTTTCTCAGTTCTTTTCTTACTCTGGCGGCTGATTTCCTTCCGACCTCCTCAAACCCTTCTATAACCAAATGGGTGCAGGTGCCCCCACTAATGAACCACAGAGCGCCAATGAGGGATGGCACTCGGACACGTGACCGAACAATCGGCCTATTCCCCCATTAAGAATTCTGCACCTACGCTCATGAGAGATCTGAGCCGCAGTAACCTTTAAAAATCCTGCACCTCGTCAAGTCCAGCGATCCTGACACTGTGATAAGAGGTCCATGGCGAAGTGCAGTTTTAACCCTTAAACCACCACATACTGTACACTTCTGGGTTAAGGCACCCCCTGGACGCTAAAAACTTTTTTGCTGATGGAACACATTATTTTCATGCAAAGAGCATTACAATTACTGCAACACTGATCATTTTACACAATGTCAATGAACTATAAAAACTATTTTAAAAACTACTGCAACAATATGTAGAAGGTGCAACTGACACCATTGATGAAATTCAGTAAATCATCGAGCCAACTGCGCTTGAACTGGCTGTACACAGAGGTCAACGCTAGTCTAGTGCAGTGGCTGAATCAATTACATCTTTGCCTGAAGAAGGGGCCTGAGTTGCCTCGAAAACTTGCATATTGTAATCTTTTTAGTTAGCCAATAAAAGGTGTCATTTTGCTTGGCTTTTCTCTACATTCATAATGGCTAACACGGTACAACACCCTAGTAAAACAAATCCATAAATACAATTTTTCGATCATCCAAACCTCCCACCTTGCCCCCAACACACATACTATCCATGCCAGTTGACAGTAAAACACAGGATCCTAAATAATTAAGCACATTTTGGGGTCGTGACATTGTACAATAGCCCAAGTCCCTGCCAACTTCTTCTCCCACCTCTCAGAATGGCGCAGCTTTTCGTTGCATTCCCAGCACCTCCCTGTCTGCGTATTCCTTTTCTCCCAGTAATTACTGCTCGTTTCTAATGTGTAACATTTTATATCTAAATATCGTCTTCTATTCTTTTCCACTTAAAATAAAAAAATAAAATACAGGTTTTAACTCCATCAGAAAGAAGAATGCAGTGACTGCTGAGTAAACAGAGTCTCTTTGGAAGTGACCCGATTGAAGTGCGCTAAAAGACGCGGCAGCTGTATCTGCATATAAATAAATGTAAACTCGGCTGGGTTTTCTTTTTATCCAGGCTCGTGTCTTATTATAGATTGCATCTTTGAGATGAAAGTCAGCTGCGTCTTAAACTGTTCAAATTACCATTTACCATCAACGACAGTATTGTTAGAAATAAAAAAAATTGAAAGCGCCGTTCAAACAACGTGAGCGGCCGTTTCCGAACGGACTGAGTCTGCGCACTGAGATATCCCGAATGACTGTGAGTGCGCATTAATCTTTACACACCCTAATGGATATATTAGGCCTTTAAAAATAAGAAAACTAATAATTATAACAAATAAATAAATCGACTAGCCACAATTCTATGCATTCTGTGTAGGTGACATTTAACGAGCTCCCCGACCTGAACTTAGTTTTCTTAATTTCTGTGCAGGCTCAGTGTTCTTTGACGAGTTCTCAGGTGACTTAGATTTTACAAATCACGAAATACAGAATTAGTGCACATAAAGATACACACAGAAAACAAAGTTGAAACCGATTAACATTAACGAAATGCATCTATCTATCTATCTATCTATCTATCTATCTATCTATCTATCTATCTATCTATCTATCTATCTATCTATCTATCTATCTATCTATCTATTATATAGTGCCTTTCATATCTATCTATCTATCTATCTATCTATCTATCTATCTATCTATCTATCTATCTATCTATCTATCTATCTATTATATAGTGCCTTTCATATCTATCTATCTATCTATCTATCTATCTATCTATCTATCTATCTATCTATCTATCTATCTATCTATCTATCTATCTATTATATAGTGCCTTTCATATCTATCTATCTATCTATCTATCTATCTATCTATCTATCTATCTATCTATCTATCTATCTATCTATCTATCTATTATATAGTGCCTTTCATATCTATCTATCTATCTATCTATCTATCTATCTATCTATCTATCTATCTATCTATCTATCTATCTATCTATCTATCTATTATATAGTGCCTTTCATATCTATCTATCTATCTATCTATCTATCTATCTATCTATCTATCTATCTATCTATCTATCTATCTATCTATCTATCTATCACACAAAGAATAATGAGATACATTAACGAGCCAACGCATGACCCACTGACCAGTGTCCACCATGTGTACTCCATATGAAGGTCCATTTTGATAGCTTCTGACATGTCTTGCTGTGGCAGATTGAGATCATCAACAAGCCATCCATCCATCCATCCATCCATTATCCAACCCGCTATATCCTAACTATTGGAGCCAATCCCAGCCAACACAGGGCACAAGGCAGGAAACAAACCCTGGGCAGGGCGCCAGCCCACCACAGGGCACCAGCCCACTGCAGGGCACACACCAGGCACACACTAGGGACAATTTAGAATCGCCAATGCACTTAACCTGCATGTCTTTGGACTGTGGGAGGAAACCCACGCAGACACGGATGAGAACATGCAAACTCCATTCAGGGAGGACCCAGGAAGCGAACCCAGGTCCCCTAACTGCAAGGCACAGCGCTACCCACTGTGCCACCGTGCCGCCTCATCAACAAGCCATGGTATTAAATGAAGGGTTTAATTAACTACAAGAATTGGTTCTAATTAAGAACCTGGTAGGAGTGAAAGCGGTGGGAGTTTGAGACCCCAAGTTATCTGTTGGCTGTCTGACTTCACATCACATTTCTGTTTGGATGCCATTTAAGGAGAAAAATGAAGGAATTCAAGGGATGTAATCTTTAACAAATAAGTCA